>NW_025387130.1:0-6449 GCF_016433145.1 Gracilinanus agilis
GTCTCCCCTCCCCACTAAGGGAGCTGAGAGTGACATCATTAGCACGCCTGGATTGAGTAGATTTTTGACTATTAATGGGATCGAGCTAATTCTATTTACACAATCCCCCCTGATGATCATATTGGGTGCCTAGTCACCCCAAGTGATCATGTTACACAAATATCTTCTACCACAAAGGTCCTTCTAACTACAATAGTTAGAGATAAGAGGGAAATGGAAAAGAGAGAAAGCAAAACCAATGTTTTGCTAAGCGCGTTGACAAGAAACCAATTGGGGCAGTCCCTTATTGGCATATCATGTACAATTAAAGTAGCTGTTCAAAACCCATCAGTCCATTCACTAGTACCCAAAGTTCGTTCTGGATCACTTGATGCAACAAATCCCTCAGTTCAATCAATTGCAACCCAAAGTTCATTCTGGATCTCTTGATTAAATGTAGGTTCTTCAGGCATCTCTCTGCAAACAGTTCATTCTCTGGATTAAGGAATCAGCAAGTTTCTTTCCCTGAGAATTTTTCTCAAACAAAACCAAAATTAAATCTAGAATATAATAAAATACGAGTAATCTTGGATTTCATAAAAATACAATCCCCCCTGACATGGGTATTTAGAAAGAAATACCCAGATCAACTCAATATATACAGTTGAGTCATGGGGTTGTATGAGTAAATTCAAAAGAAAAAAAGAAAGAAAAAATATAAAAAATCAAATAGAAGAAAATTGAAGCTTTTGAAAAAGAAAGGCATTAAAATCAAAATCAAAAAATCAAAGTTATGTACATAAAATTTTTTGAAGAAAACAAAATAAAATTATAACAGGCCCTTGTATTAGGGTCTAAGCAATTATAATTTCCATCCTACTAGTCTGTAGGATACAATGCAGTAATACTGCACTTACCCATTTGCAGCTAAGACTACAGGAAGTTGCCATTCTATAAAGGAGAAAAAAGGACCAGATTTAAATGCAAGGGAAGTGTCTGTCATTCCCTTTACTCTCAGGAATATATGGGTGAGCCAGATAATAGCCAACCTGCGGTACCTGACTGGCAGTGTAGTTCGGAGAGTCCTACGTCTTAACATATGTTAAGCGTCGCAGCTTCAATTCTTACACTGAGTTCAAGTCCTCAGTGTTGGCGTGGGAGTACCTCAATCCCACCTGTATATGTGTGATCTCTTTAACCTCGTGCTCCTTGGCACTGTGCAGATGTTCTCAGAAATCCCATTGGATTTGTCGGTCGGTCTTCATGACCTTGTGCTTTCCTTAGCACCGTTAATGGCTCATGTGTTCCCTTCTCCTGGAATTAGACAGAAGCATTAATCACAGTCCCATAACATTTAACAATGTATGGCAAGTTCTTGGAGTCTAAACCTTGTGAGTAAGCAGTAATATTACAGCAAATATATATATTAAAATTATAGCATTGCAAAAAATAATGAAAAAAATTAAGTGATTATATGTACTCAAGTACAAGAAATGAGAAAAAAGACAAAAAAATATCAATTATTCTATTAAAAGATATTAGGAAATCAATAAGAAAATTAAAATAAAATCAGGGAAAGAATCAAGACAAACCAATGATTCCAAATTAACATCCATGAGTCCATGAACTGTTATCTCCAATGCAGGTAACAGGAAACATTCAATCAGGTTCAATAGAAGATGCCCTCTTTACATGTGAGCAATGAATCCAAGAGTCTTTTTCTCCGATCTTTATAGCTGTTGGGGTGGTTATTAAAATTTCAAACGGGCCATCCCACGAAGGCTGGGTTGCCCCAGTGTGCTGGAAGTTCTTTATATACACTTTGTCTCCTGGATTCAGGTCGTGAAGTGAAAAGTCTATTGGTCCTGCTTGTACTGCAGTTCCAGATTCATGGAGTTCACGCAGTCTGTGTTGCAATTCCTGTATATAGGAAGCAATAGAAGTATCTCCTCCTAATAGTGATGTATATGCAGGAGAAAAAGGTTTAGCCTGTATAGGAGGATGTCCAAAAAGCATCTCATATGGTGAGATGTGTAGATCTCCCCTAGGTCTGCTTCTAAGATAAAATAGAGCTAGAGGGAGAATTTCAGGCCATTTTAGATGTGTCTCAGTACATAATTTGCCAATCATGGTTTTAAGTTCTCTGTTCATCCGTTCAACTTGGCCTGAGCTCTGGGGGTGATATGGTACATGGAATTTTGGAGTTATCCCCAGGCATGAATATATTTCAGATAAAACTGAATCAGTAAAGTGACTCCCTCTGTCCGAGTCAATACGTGCAGGCAGACCAAAACGAGGAATGATTTCTTTTAAAAGCACCTTGGCAACAAAGGCTGATGTGGCTCAGGCAGTAGGAAATGCTTCCGGCCACCTGGTCAGTTGATCCACTATGACCAGACAGAATTTATATTGTCCAGCCTTTGGCATTGTTATGAAATCAATTTGTAGGTGCTCAAAAGGTGTGTAAGCCAATGGACGCCCACCCCAAAAGCCTTGCCACGAAAGGCGTGTTGGTTATATGCTTGGCAAGTAGGGCAAGCTGCATACACTTTAGAGGCTATAGAGGTTATGCCAGGAGCTATCCATACTCTCTTAACAGAGTCCACGATGCCCTGGGTACCAAAATGACCATTTTTATGAATAGATTGGCAAATTTGGCGATAAAAGTGCCTAGGGAGCAGGGGTTTTCCTTCAGAGGACACCCATACTCCATTTATCTGTTTGGCTTTAAATTTCTGCTTCCATTTTGTTATTTCCTTCTCATCATAGGAAAGTGATAAATTTAAGTCATCAGTGGTTGTTAATGTTAAAATTAATTCAGGCCCTTCTATTGCTGCTAGCTTTGCAGCAATATCTGCCCGATTATTACCCTTAGAGGCAGGGTCAGTGCCACCTGTATGAGCAGAGCAGTGAACTACAGCTAGGGCTTTAGGTAGCTGGAGAGCAGAAAGAACTTCATTAATAATTTTTGCATTAGCTATAGATTTTCCAGCTGAGGTTAAAAATCCTCTCTGAAGCCATAACATACCCACTGCATGACATATTCCAAATGCATATCGAGAATCCGTATAAATTGTAGCCTTTTTATCTTTGGCAATTATACATGCATGTTTTAGAGCTATGAGTTCTGTGGCTTGAGCACTTAGATTTGAGGGCAGTGAAGCTGACCATTCAGTGTTAAATTCTGTAACTACAGCAGCTCCAGTGTAGCGTATGCCCTCTCTCATAAATGAAGAGCCATCAGTAAATAAAACTAGATCAGGATTCTCTAAAGGAGTGTCCAGGAGATTGTCTCGAGGCTTTTCAGCCATGGACACTAGTGTTTCACAATTATGTAAAGGTTCTTCTGAAACTGGTAAATATGGAAGTAAGGTGGCTGGGTTAAGGGTTGTACAATGTTTTAAAGTAATATTTTCATTATTTAGCAAGGTTATTTCATACCTTGTAATTCTCTGATCAGAAAATGCCTGTGTTCTATGTCTTAGCAGTAATGCTTCCACTTCATGTGGGCACATAATTGTTAATGGGCATCCCAATACTACATCAACAGTTTTTGTCACTAACAGAGCAGTGGCAGCTACACCTCTAAGGCATGGTGGTGCACCTGCAGCTATAGGGTCTAGCTGAGCTGAATAATAAGCAATTGGACGCTGGTATGGTCCCAAAGTTTGGGTTAAAACACCTGAAGCTACTCCTCTACGCTCATGTACATATAAAGTAAATGGTTTGTTATAATCTGGGATGCCTAGAGCAGAAGCAGACAGAATAGCTTGTTTTAAATTCGATAGAGCTAACTTGTGTTCTGGCTCTAATTTAAGTGGTTCAGGGACTGAATCTTTTGTTAATGCTATAAGGGGTTTAGTAATTTCCCCATAGCAAGGGATCCATTGTCTGCAGAAACCTGTTGCTCCTAGGATTGCTCTTCAGTGTTTTTTAGTGGTAGGATTGCTCAATTTTTGAATATTCTCAATGCGCTTAGGGGATATATGTCGTGCACCAGCTGTCAAGATGAACCCCAAATATTCTACTCTGGGGAGACACCACTGCACTTTTTCTTTTGTTATCTTATGTCCTCTTTTATGTAACTCTAAAAGAAGATGTTTACTATCTTCCTGGCATGTTTCAGCATCAGGTGAAGCCAGGAGCAAGTCATCTACATATTTAATCAATTTACTATTTTTAAATATTATATTTTCTGTATCTTGGCTCAAAATTTGTGCAAAAATACACGGGCTCTCACAATATCCTTGGGGAAGACGCCCCCAGGACCACTGAGAATTATTCCAGGTAAAAGCAAATATATGTCTGGAATTCTCATGAATAGGAATTGAGAAGAAGGCTGAGCACAGGTCCACAACCGTAAAGTAAGTGGCTGTGCTGGGAATAGAAGAAATAATTGTGTTTGGGTTTGAAACCACTTGGTGTCTCTTTATAACATGATTGTTTATAGCCCTTAGATCCTGAACAAATCTATATTGGGGTTTTCCATCTGGGCCTAATTTCGGCTTCTTGACAGGTAAAATAGGTTTATTATATTCTGACTTGCACGGGATTATTATTCCTTGCTCAATTAGTGAATTTATCACTGGGGTAATTCCCTCAATGGCTTCTTTTGATAAGGGGTACTGAGGAATGGAGGGAGCTGGTCCTCCTTTTGTTCTAATCTGAACAGGTACAGCTGATTTAAGTAGGCCTACATCAGTAGAAGATGTAGCCCATAGAGACTCTGGGATATCATCTGGGATTTTAAAAATGGGAGGCTCTTTTACTTCCTGCTCTTCTGAAAGAAGTACACTGAGTAGGTTTAAAGAGTCCTCTGGCAATTCCAGTGACATAGAACCATCTGGATTGCAAATTATTGTGGCTTTAAGTTTACATAATAGATCCCTTCCCAGTAAATTTGTGGGGGATCCAGGCATCAAAAGAAAGGAGTGTTCTATTGATAAAGGTCCAAGGCTTACCATACGAGGAGAAAGTTTTGGGACCTTTTGAGGTGTTCCTGATACCCCTACTACGTTTAGAGAGCCAATAGAATTACAGTTTAGATCTGGTTTGCTCACCAGTACTGATCTTGAAGCCCCAGTGTCCAGTAAACAGTCATAACATGAATTACCCACTTTTAGGGTTACATAAGGTTCCTTTCTATTTGGGGGGGAATGTATAGGGATAATAGGCATTAGAACATCCTGGTCGGGAAAGTCAAAGGTTTCCCTTTCTGATTCCAAAGCCGTCCCTCCCCCCACGCACCTTCATAAAGATGCTTGGGCTCCATGGGCACCCCCCTGAGGGGCATTAGCACCCTGATTAGTTCGGGGGCGAGCTCCACTTGAGATATACTGTTGTGGGGTCATTTGGTATGAGCTATCATCATCCTGAGGTTTATTTTTAGCATTTCTATCATGCCTAAAATTGCTATTCCTGGAATCATCATTATTATTGCCATTCCTGTTTCTGTTGTTATTCCTTTAGTTATCTGTTGGCTGGGTATTATTTCTGAGTAGTCTCAAGAAAGTCCTACAAATCCCCATTGTATGGCCCTTCCTTATACAGAAATAACAGAAAGCAGGCTGATTGTTAGATTCTTGGAGAGGGGCTATAATTTCTCCTTTATTTTTTTGGTTTGCTTTTAGCATTTTGATTTCTGCTTTTAAAGTATCTATCAAGTCAGTATCATCCTCCTGTTCTCCCTCTTGGCTTCTAAAAACATAAGATGCTGTCTTCCTTAATTCTTCAAGGCTCATTCTATCCCAACTTGGGCAATTAGTCTTAAAATAGTCCTTGACTACTTTGCAGGAATTTTCTACAAATTGTCTACGTACATGTTTTAATTCCCGTTCTATGGTTAAGTCAAGGTCCATATGTATCCTTGCAACCTCAATCAGTCTGTCCATAAAATGGGAAGGAGTTTCATCAGCACGCTGTTTAGTTTTTTCGAATTTGTCCCACCTGTCTTCTGTGTCAGCACAAGCTTTTACAGCTGTTAATAATGCTTGCCTGCCATCATATAATTTTTTAATATCTGCTTGAGAGTTGTAATTCCATTTTGGATTTTTATGGGGCCAGTTAGGTGTGTCTTTACTTTTATTACGATTGGCCCAATTAATGATCCTCTCTTTCTCACCATGTGTCAGAAGTGCTCCTAAAACATTTTCAACGTCCTGCCAAGTAGGGTCATAAGTATCAAATATATTTTCTAAGGTTTTTAAAACTAAAAATGGTTCTTTTTCAAAACTAGGCGTATTCTTTTTAAATCCAGCTAAATCATCAGGACTGAAGGGAGTAAAGTGTTTTACAGATACCAGGTCTCCTTCAGTATTAAAAGTAGGTACTTCTCGTAAAGGAAATAGTGTTGTGCTATCTTGAATGGCAGGGAGTGTAGGTCCTGCAGCAATAGCAGTAGCCCTGATTGTCTGTAGGAGGGGCTTAGGGGTGGGTTGGACAGGTTGAGGAGGCAGGAGCAGGACAGGCTG
>NW_025387131.1:0-7043 GCF_016433145.1 Gracilinanus agilis
GAGGGAAAGAGAGATAGAGAGAAGGGGAGAGTGGGGGGAGGGGAGAAGGAGAGAGAATGCCCCACCTGGGAGTTGAGAGGAGAACAACACTGAAATCAGGAAAGGTCTCATGTAGGAATCATATGACCTTTCTGATGCCACATGTCTATGATTCTACTTTACACATTAATCCTAAGCATCTTGCCAAAAAGTCTATTGCTATCTCATTGGCATAAATGTGCTCCTAGAAATTCACCTATACTCACTGAAGGCCACTTGTTCCTGATTTTCATTTCATTATAGACTTTATCTAAACACAGCAAGGAAAAGAGAGCATCAGAAACAGAAAATTCTCAGTTCTCATCACCATTTGCCTTTTGAACATCTCCAATTAGACGTCCCATAGACATCTCAAATTCAACCTCTTTAAAACTTAATACGTTATATTTTCCCCCAAACCCTCCCCTATTTCAAGCTTCCCAGGCACCCACACTCACTACCTTGGTGCCATCCTGAACTCCTTATTTCCTTACTTCACATATCTAATCTATTGTCAAACCTTGTGGTTTGTGTGGTTTTTTTTAACCCTTACCTTCCATCTTAGAATCAATAGTGTGTTGTGGTTCCAAGACAGAAGAGCATTAAGAGCTGGGCAATGGGGGTTAAGTCATTTGCCCAGGGTCACACAGCCAGGAAGTGTCTGAGATCATATTTGAAGCTTGGACCTCCCATCTCCAGGCCTGACTTCTATCCACTGGGACATCTAGGTCCCCCCAGCTCTGTATTTTTACATTCACAGTGTCTCTCATATATCTCTCCTTATTTCCGCAGATATAGTTAACACCTGGAGCAAATCCTCATCGCTTATCTGGACAATTACAATTGCCTTCTTTTTGGTCTCCTTGCCTCACACCCCATTCCTCTCCAATCTATTCTTCAGTCATGTTCCAGAGTGATTTTCCCAAAGTGCCAATGGTTCCATCTCATTATAGCCTCTATTTAAAAACAACAGTGGCTCCCTGTTACCTACAGAATGAAGAAAATTCTCTATTTGACTTTTAAAGCCTGGACCTTCCACACACATTTCCCTCTATACTTTATTCCCCTCCATATATTCTACAAACTAGCTACGACAGTCAAATTATTGCTCCTTACACTTGGCCTTTCTCCTCTTGAGAACAGGGATTTTTCTCTTTTTTTTGCCTTTAATTGCATTTTCAATTCTTAGTATAATGCTTAGCACATAAATGAGTAATATAAACTTGTTGAATGATTGACCAACTATATATTCAGTTCTGATACTCTTTGCTTTCTTTCCTGATATGCCTTCATGCACACAAAATTCTACACTGTTGACTCTTGGTGATCATTTAATCCTAAACTCTTTTGTTCTGTGCAGCACTGTGCAAGTCAGTTTCTTTTTTATACTCTTCTCTCACAGGCTTCAGGGGTGGCAGGTGGATGGCCCAGTGGATAAAGGACCAGGCCTGGAATCAGAAAGATTTATCTTCGCAAGTTCAAATTTGGCCTCAAACACTCAATAGCTGTGTGATCTTGGGCAAGTCACTTAACCCTGCTTGCCTCACTTTCCTTATCTGTAAAAATGACTTGCAGAAGAAATGGCAAACTATTACAGTATCTTTGCCAAGAAAACCTCAAATGGGATCATGTAGACTTTGAACATGAATGAAACATCTCAACAAAAACAAATTTCCACGATATCAAAACTCAAGAAAAGGAGAGATGTAACAAGTAGTCAACTAAATCAGAGCATATGAAAAGTATTTACATATTTCTGTATTTCACAGAACATCTGAGGCAATGAAGATCAGGAAAAATAAAAATTGCTATTACAGGCATTTATTCTTAATGACACTTTTAATGAAAATGGAAAATAGTTTTAGTTTTACATTCCAGTTAGAAATCTCAATCAGGCTGGTTTTTCTGTGGCTCTGCTTGGATGCAGTGCCCAGAGGCAACAGAGACTCAAAGTTTTGTTAGAAAAATATTTACAATTCGTAATGAATGGTAAGTGCAATGAAACATGCATCAGGATATAAAACCCTTTTAAAGAGACCATTCTAGTCAGTGGCCTTATATTACCTTCTTTGAAGGTGACTAATAATCTTCCTTCTTCTGGGAAGAGAATAACAATAATGTCCTGCCAAAAAGGCAAAGGTTCCTTATGTCACCAGAATTTTCGATCTAGAAAATCATGGTTAAAAGGGACCTTAGAAATCATCTAGTTCAGACCTCAATTAGGAAAGAAATCCAAAAACTTGGATTTGCTCACGATCACACAACTTATTAGTGGTAAATATAAAGTAGCTACAAGGTAATTTTTAATGGCAAGAACTACATCTGGAGGTATCAGAAAAGGTTTTATGTAGAAGGTGGCCTGAGCCAAGGCTTGAAGAAAATAATGTAGTCTACTGGATAAAAATGAAGAAAGAGTAGATTCCACACATGGAGGATGTCCAATGTGAACACATGGTAGCAGAGATAGGATAGTATATATGTACTAGAACACATCTACCAGGTATCAATTCAGGGCTCCTTCTATACATTGCCTTTTCTATTTAAAATAGTAGAGGGCAGCTGGGTGGCTCAGTGGATTGAGGGCCAAGTATAGAGACAGGAAGTCCTAGGTTCAAATCTGGCCTCAGATACTTCCTAGCTGTGTGACCGTGGGCAAGTCACTTGACCCCCATTTCATAGCCCTTACCACTCTATTTAAAATAGTAATTTAAATGTTACATAACCCCATATAGTCAAGAAAAAATACTAAACATTCTTCTCTTACCATCATCTCTCAAATATTCCATTTAAGGGATATTAATACTATGATTTCTATTTTATTCATAATATGGTTTCTAACCAACAGAGGCAACTGAGGTACATAATGGGAATTGATGAAGGAAAATTGACCATTAAAGACAGACCCAAACTTCTCATCTTCATATAGATTTTTAGCCCAAACCAGGATTGCGTCCCCTCCTATTAATGCGTTTGCCTCCGTATAAGAATAGACCTCTACCTAGCTCATATTTAATGAATAATAGGATCTGAGATCCTTCCTGTAGCTTTCTCCCACTGGGTCTGTCCAACCCACTCCAGTGGGTGGGCATTAAAACCATTTATTAGAAACTCTGCTCTCACTATCCTTCTGAGAATAGGGTTACTAGTAAATTTCATTTACAGTGAAGCCTAATTAGATGTTCTTCATTATCAAATTTTCACATTCTCTGTTCTTAACTATAGCCCTTCGGTTAGCACCTTGTTAGAGCCTCATTAGGACCTTTTCCCCATACATCACTCCCTGCAGTTGGCTCCATGGGAAAACCTACTAATGAAGTAACTTAAACTGTCTAGTTGGCCCCATTTATTGTGAGGCATGCCAGGGGTATGTGTTTAGGCAATGAATAAAATCATAGGGGCATAGGCTTCCATGTATGGAACTGCAAGAGCCCTTGGAGGATGTCTAATCCAACCCACTCATTTTTATAGATAAGGAAACTGAGGACTATTAAGGTTAGTTTATGACATTTCCCACACAAAAGTCATCAATGGTAATAATATGCCATAACCCATGTAAGTCAACCATGAATTTTTTCATGACTCTGAGTCTTATTTTGATTCTTCTGAGATCATAGGTCTCTATGATTCACAAACATAAAATTATCCAGGGTGTTGGGATTAAAAAGATAGACTTCTATGGCAATGAACAACTTGGGATGCTTCACTGAAAGCCCTTTGTAGTTTCCCAAATTAGATTCAATCCACTATCCTCTGATTATTAAATGATTTCATACTTTATCTGTGAATACGTTGTATCCTCTAACAACCAGAAGAGTGAAAGTTTCTTGAGGGAAACTTTCTGAAATTCTTCATTTTGTTCTGTTATCCCCAGAGCTAAATTTATTTTCTTAATTACAAAGGAAAGTACCATAAGGAAAGTGGGGAGAGGGAGTAGAAAAGCAGAAAGACTAATTCATTCTGGAAATACCTTTATGTTAATTTCATCCTTAAAAACATGGAAGGACAAACAAGGACAAATTTACCCTGAATCTTCTGATTCTCACGAATAAGGAAAAACTGGTTCCTGAAGTTGAAACAAAGAGGATCTTGGGGGAAAGTGAACACTATTTTGTGGTGAGGAAGAGGAAAGCCAAGAATAATCTAGAACACACTGAAAATGTTGAGATCCTCCCAAGATTAAATATGATTCATGTCAATCCATAACTTTAATTCTGGACCAGAATTATATTAGAATAAGGAAGTCATGTATTCTTTCTTATGATTTGGTATTAATTTGAACCTTTGCTCTAACTATTATGCATGTTAAACACTCATTCTGAAATGACACATTAATAAACAGGTACTTCTATTGGTTTAAAGTTAGGAATATGTTGGAACCTGTTTATACTAACTCTAGTGAGCTGGTTGTTAAAATCTCAATATGAGAGTTTAGACTTCAAAAATCAGCAAACACTACAAATCATGGTTTGATTTATTGTTTTGTTGCATTGCAGAGTTAAAAAAAAGTGATGAAGCAAATGTTATTAATGCAGATTAAACTTAAAAATGTTTCATGCATTTTAAAATTATAAGCACAACCCTGGATAAGACAGTTAATTTCAGGTTTGATACTATTTGGTGCTTGCCACATGCTAAACTTTTTTACTCTCTTCTTGAATAAAGTATTCACTAGGGCAATTAGATGACTCAGTGGATAGAGAGACAGACCTGGAGATGGGAGGTTCTAGGTTCCAATTTGATCTCAAACACTTCCTATGTGACCCTGGACAAGTCATTTAACCTCAGTTGCTTAGGTCTCACCACTCTTCTGTCTTGGAACCAATAAACAGTATTGATTCTAAAATGGAAGATAAGGGTTAAAAAAATAAGAAAAGAATACAAGGAATTGTAGAAATATTACACATTGTATTTTACAAATTCCATTTTTACAAATTCATTTTAGTTGTAAATGATAAACTAAAAGTTTTGTTGATTTTTTTTAATCTTACAAATGAGGAGTATCAACAAGACACAGGTAAAATGAGGAAACAAAAATACAGCAGCAATATCACATAAGCCAAGCTAAAGGTGAACTCCAAAACACGGTTATTTGGATGAGGCCTCACAACAAATTAAAAACTTCTAACCAGCTGCACTTTGGGCAGCACTAATAAATCTTACCATACCAATAGCTTGAACCAAACTGTAGTCTTTCTTGGCTTGGGTGTAAATCATTTTCAAAGAGAAAAAAAGGCAAAAAAAGAATCTGCATGAGTCTATCAGATATTTAAACATGTACATTTATATGCATATAGCAAACACACATATGAATAGATATAAGAAAGAGAATTAGATCTGTGATTTCATTGGCATAGGGTACAATTGCAAGAGGAATTTCCTCTATCAAGGGAAAACTTCATCTGCAATTTATAGACTTAAAGAATTGCCTAGAATACTGATAATTTAAGTGAGTTGCCTGGGGTTACACAGTCAGTATGTGTCAGGGGCAGGCCTTGAACCCAAGTCTCCCTCCTTCTGAAAACATATTGATAACCTCTTTGCCACATAGCCTTTTTTATGAATAGGCACGTGTGTTTCGAATTCCAGCTTTCTGGCTAAACTTGGACTAGATGCTGTGGGACACTAAAGCCAACAAAATAATTTCTGTAAACTATATGATTACTAGAGCAAGAGGTGTGAGCTTATTGGGAATCCTGACACACCAAATTGTCCTCATAGGTATTCTTAATTAAAAATGGGTGGATTGCCTAGATTAACAGCAGAATTGCCTAGATTAACAGCAGAAGAAATAGAATACCTAAATAATCCCATATCAGAAAAAGAAATTGAACAAGCCATCAAAGAACTCCCTAAGAAAAAATCGCCAGGGCCTGATGGATTCACAAGTGAATTCTATCAGACATTCAAAGAGCAACTAATCCCAATACTATACAAATTATTTGATATGATAAGCAAAGAAGGAGTCCTACCAAATTCCTTTTATGACACAAATATGGTACTGATTCCAAAGCCAGGGAGACCAAAAACAGAGAAAGAAAACTACAGACCAATCTCCCTAATGAACATAGATGCAAAAATCTTAAATAGAATATTAGCAAAGAGACTCCAGCAAGTAATTAAGAAGGTCATCTACCATGATCAGGTGGGATTTATACCAGGAATGCAAGGATGGTTCAACATTAGGAAAACCATCCACATAATTGACCATATCAACAGTCTAACAAACAAAAATCACATGATTATCTCAATAGATGCTGAAAAAGCCTTTGACAAAATACAGCATCCATTCCTATTGAAAATACTGAAAAGTATAGGAATAGAAGGACCCTTCCTAAAAATAATAAACAATATATACCTAAAACCATCAACAAGCATCGTATGCAATGGGGATAAATTAGAAGCCTTCCCAATAAGATCAGGAGTGAAACAAGGATGCCCATTATCACCTCTATTATTCAACATAGTACTAGAAACACTAGCAGTTGCAATTAGAGAAGAAAAAGAAATTGAAGGTATCAAAATAGGCAATGAGGAGACTAAGCTATCACTCTTTGCAGATAATATGATGGTATACTTAAAAAATCCTAGAGAATCAACTAAGAGGCTGGTAGAAATAATCAACAACTTTAGCAAAGTGGCAGGATACAAAATAAATGCACATAAATCATCAGCATTTCTATACATTTCCAACACATTAGAACAGCAAGAGGTAGAAAGAGAAACACCATTTAAAATCACCCTAGACAATATAAAATACTTGGGAATCAATCTAACAAAACAAACACAGCTATTATACGAAAACAACTACAAAACACTTTCCAAACAAATAAAATTGCACCTCAACAATTGGAAAGCCATTAACTGTTCATGAGTAGGAGGAGCTAACATAATAAAAATGAACATCCTACCCAAATTAATTTACCTATTTAGCGCCATACCTATCAAATTACCAAAAAACTTCTTTACTGAATTAGGAAAAACTATAACAAATTTCATTTGGAATAACAAAAGATCAAGAATATCAA
>NW_025387132.1:0-2623 GCF_016433145.1 Gracilinanus agilis
GCTCAATGCTGAAATCTAACAAGAAGTATATATATATATACTTCTTGTTATACACATATATATATACACACACACACACACACGCACATATATATATACCTTAGAGTTCAATTGACTCACTATTCTGAATTCTCAGTGACTTAATAGAATATCTAGAATATCGGAGAGGTTGTATAAGACCTCAGCAAAATAGAATTTTAGGCTCCATCTCTTCCTGAATAAAGGTCAGCTCTTTTCAGGTAGGTTTTTTCAACATAAATCCTGATAGCATTAGAATCTACAGATTTCCCCAAGAATAAAATTTAAAGCCAGTTAGAATGGCTGAAGTTGATATGATCTTTTATTTTTTTAAAAAAAAACTTTTCAAAAATAAATTGGTCTAAAGAGTTCAGCATCAGAAATCACACTTGGTATCCCAGGTCTTGAGATGACTGGCACCTCTGAACTCAGATGTCTAAGGACAGAGGAAGGGGTCAAGGACACTGTTTTATAGTGGCCACTTGCGGGAAATCTATGCTTTTTCCCTTATCCTTGACCAAGGGAAGTATGGAGATCCTATCAGGGTCCCTGCTCTGTGCTTCTGTGAAATGGCCTTATAACCTTGCAGTCAGAACTTCCCATGATTCAAAAGTTCAAATTGGGGCACTGCTTTAACTATTTTAGTACCCATAGTTTCTTTTTCTTTTTCCCTGATCACCTTAGGAAATAGACTTCATAGTGTTATTTCTGGGTCAAAAAGTATATACAGTTTTATAACTCTTTGGACATAATTCCAGATGGCTCTTCTAAATGGTTGGATCAATTCACAGTTTCAGGGTCCCCATTTTTCCATTTCCCCTCCAACATTTGTCATTTTGTGTCTTTTATCATTTTAGCCAATCTGATAGATAGGCGTGAGATGATATATCAGAGTTAAAGAAATCCTGAGAAATCTCTGTGGAATTCCCAGTGCATTGAGGTTGTTACTTCTGCCCCTGGACTGCCATACACAATATTCCAAAAATAGTTTTATAGAAAAGAGAAGACCAAAACAGAAAGCTTTAAATGAGTAACCATCACTCTGAAGTGTTTCAGTGCTACCTTAGCCAGAGTTAGTTAAAAATAAGAATAGCTATTATTTATAAAGTCCTTTAAGGTTTTCAAAACATTTATCATATGTTATCTCATTTAATATTTAAAATAACCTGTGAAGAATATGCTCTTGTTACCCCTGTTTTACAGAAGAGGATACTGAGATGAAGAATAGTTGTGTCTTCCTGGTGTTGCACAGCTAGGGAGTATCTAAGGTAGGTTTTGAACTTGGCTCTTTTTCATTTTAAGGTCCAACACTAATCACTGCATCACCGTGACAGTTCCTTTGGCTGAGGACATTAATGAGTTTTGGCTTTTACCTTCTGCTTTCCACTGGCTACTTTAAGGGAAAGGAGTTCCCTCTTTTGACCCTTTTCCGCCTTCTCTGGAATTATTACTTCTAGCTTTGGAGCAGGGATGTTTTTTCTCTTATGGAGTGAGACTGAGGGGGATTTTCCCAGGAAATCCAAGGAAAAGCTTTGTCTTTAATACAGTAGGAAGATAATGGTTTTGAAGTCACAAGACCTGGGTTTGAATCCCAGGTCTGTCCCTTTCTTCTTGTGTGACATTGGATAATTCTCTCAGCCTCAGTTTTCCCAACTACAAAATAATAGGGCTGGACTTGATGATTCATAATGTCCCTTCTTGCTCTAAGTCTATGATCCTCTGGAAACCCCCCAAAACATCTGGTTACATCTTTTCTGGCAAGCTACAGAAGAAAGCAAAACTCTCCTCCACCAGTAATTTCTCCTTTTGGCAGCATTATCTCTTTTGCCAAGACTCCTGCCAGTCTATCCTTGCCACTAATTAGGTATCCCAGGAGACCTGGGCAGTTCCTTAGGCATATACATGGTTACTATTAACATACCCATTTCACTGAGGGGAAAACTGAATCGAAGTGACCTCTAAGTTAAGATCAAGGGGAACAGTTTAAAAAAAGTATATTTCAATACCAGCTACACATCAAAATCTTGTCTGCACAGTAAAAGAAAATAAGGAAAACCTCTCCATCAAGAAATGATCAAAGTGGTATATAGCAGAGAGACCACTGGCTCTACAGTCATGAAAATCTCGAGTTCAAATCTAGCCTCAGACACTTAGTTGTGTGACTCTAGGCAAGTCACCTGCCCTTTTAGCCCATTTCCTTATCTAGGAAATGGAGGATAATAACAGCACCTACCTTCCAGGGTTGTTATGAAGATAAAGTTAGATAATAACTAGATAAGGGCTAGAAAAGTGATAGAAATTGTTATTAAAATCTCATTTGTCTTGTTGTATGGCCAAGTCAACTGATTGAGTGGCATCCAGCTGAAAGATGGCCATTACCAAATGTAGCCTTATTCTTCTTCTCCTTGTCTTCCTTCTCCTCTTCCTTGTTTTCTTTTTCCTTCTCCTCTTCTTCCTTCTTCTCTTCATCTTCTCCTCCTTCTTCTTCCACATTTTCCTCCTCTTTTTCTTCCTCTTCTTCTTTTTCCTCCTCCTTCCTCTCCCTTTCCTTCTCTTTCTCTTCTTCTTCCTCATCTTCCTTTTCTTCTTCCTCCTCCTCCTCCTC
>NW_025387133.1:0-1858 GCF_016433145.1 Gracilinanus agilis
CTCTCTCTCTCTCTCTCTCTCTCTCTGCCATTAAGTAGGATAGGGACAGTTTGCCCCCAAGCTTTGAAATTTAAAGGATGGTATTCATTAGGTGGGTAGGAACAACCAAACTTAGCACTTAACTAGCTAGAATAATTAGTTAAAAAAGGAAGTTACCAGATGGCTCACTTCCTCCCCACACATCACAGCCCAGATCTCTAGACATAGACCTGCCCTTCTCCCACCCATGGGAGTGATTTTCCCCAGGCTGCCTAGTGTTTTCCTAGTCTTCTTTCCATGGGACTTTGTGTCTTGAGGTCTAAGGGTTTCTCTCTCCCAGAAACTGTTGAGAACACTGGACTTTTTCCTTTCTGCCTTCTCTGAAATGCTTTTTGAGACTACATCAAGTAACTAAATGATGAAATATTGGTACTGGAAAGAATCCCTTAGCACTAACTGTTCCGAAAAAGGGAAATGATGTTATAACAATGGAAAGAGAGAAGGAAATTGAGGCCAATAGTGGGTGGAACTGAGCTGATTTGACCTAGGCAATGGCCTGGCCATTGAGTAGTTGGTAAAACATGATGGTGCTGAAGGACTTGCCCCAACTCTGGGAAAGGTTTAGGGCAAGGGTTGGCAACGTATGGCTCTTTCTGCAGGAGCCATAAAGTCCATTTTTTTTCAGGCGCTGTTGCAGGAGCCGCACTGTGAGCACTGTACGACTCTCACGAAATTACATTTTAAAGAATGTGGCCTTTATGGTTCTCATGGCCAAAAAGGTTGCCGACCCCTGGTTTAGGGGCTCTACATCATTTGGGCCAAAAGTAAAAATTCCATCTGTCTGAGTATGCCCCCTAATTAACAGATGGAAACCCTGATGTCTCAGAATTTATAAATAGTTCAGCTATTACTGGGACCTCAGAAGGGCCAAAGTATGCTTAACCCCTGATACAGCTCCTAAGATAGCATAAAATTAATGTGAAGGTAAACCAGGCACTCCTTCAGATGGATAAAGGGAGAAAGAAGTTGTTGGGCCGCCCCCCTCCCCTCGCAAACCGAGCAAGGCTGGGTGGTGGAAATGCCTTCGGCCTGCTTTCTTTGAGTCCCCACCCCTCAGGTGACGGTAGCGTTCCTGGGGTCTAGAGATGCCAAATTTGATTAGGGGAAAAGTAAGAGAAGTCCTAAGAGCCCGGTCTCTGGCTTCCGTGGGAGCAGCTACAGATTTCCTAAGAGATTTTGCCCTACTTCCCCTAACACACCCCCTGCCAACCTCCAGTTAGCGCCGCGTTCTGATGGAGGGGAAGAAGGGAAACTTTGATATAATGTCAAAGGTAAAATCGTCTTCCGACTCCCTCATTTCATGGCTGAGGAAACTGGTCTCACGAGATGAATTCAGGCTTAGAACAGGGATGGAGAGGATGGGGTGGCCTCTAATGGGGAATAGGCACTGGCTCGCCGCTGGGAAGGAAGGGGCTGGGCGGCATCTCCCCTAGAGGTGACCCTGCGGGGCCATGGGCACCTCGTGCGCACGGCCCTGGCCAATCTGGGGCATCTGCCAGCCGGGCAGCTGACCTTGTAATGGGGACCGCTGTCTGGTCCGTGTCACCACAGAGATGGAGCATTACTCAGACTCCTTCTGCGGGAGCTGCGGCGGGGGAGGGAGCGAGAGCGTCCGAGGTGGGGGAGCCCGGGAGGGCCAGCTAGTGAGCGAGCGAGCGAGGCAACCAAGGAGCTTTACTGTGCTGGCCGCCCGGAGCGTCGCTGTCGGCTCCCTGCCCAGGCTGGACTCTGGAAACCGTCAGGGGAGCCCCCAGCCCTTCCCTGGCCACCCAACCCCCCCCCTCGACGCCCTTTCCCTGGCACCCCGGGAGCCCCGCAC
>NW_025387134.1:0-6031 GCF_016433145.1 Gracilinanus agilis
ATTATATTATTTTCTACTTTCTTTACTCACAGCTTGCTACCACTGTATATTTTCTTCCCTTTATTTAATATACTTTCCCTTTTACCCAACTGTATTATTTATCTCTTGAGTTCAGAAGTTAGATATTCATAGCTGGCACCCTTTATTCCTTCTTGGAATAGAGGGCATTAGACCAAGCAGGAGTCTAAAAAACCTGACTCAATATACTAATACTCAGAGTGAATATGGAAGGAGGAACAGATTCAGAGTTTTAGAGTTTTCTCATGACTATGATGCAAAAGGAATTATTTGTAACCACTCCTCAGCTAACTGTAAACATATAATGAATTTCATGGTTAAAAACAAAACAGAACAAAAAAACCCCCAGTTTCTATGCATGCAAAGCCTTTGTATTGATAAAAAAGGATTACACTATATTAATAATTTATTGAGATTTCTATTTGTTTAAACCATGGTGTTCACTCTGTTTTCAAGACTGTAACAAGTTAATGTTAAGAGAAAATGTTTTGAGCAGAAGATATTTTGCAGTGCTTTTAAAAAAAACCTGGAGAGGGTAGATACTTTTAGAATACTCATTATAAGAATCACAATAACATTTTTAATTTTTTTTACAAAGGATTTGTAATTTCATTATTGTGAGAAATTTCCTCCACAAATGCAGATTGCATCAGGGCTAGGGTGTTATTCATTTGATGTAACTTTTAAAATGTCTGGGAATTTGAGGGTACCTTTTCTCTGTTGTTTTGGAAATTTTCTATTTCTTGGGCTGGTAGTTGCCATACTATTCTTTATTGTTAGACATGTACCTAGCGATAAGACATTTAGATGTACCTATCATTTTTATCAAAATTAACTTCTAGTAAGTGATTATGGCAGGTCATGGAGACTCTCATATAGCCTATCAGGATGAGAATATTTCATTCCAAAGTCCAAGTGGGTGGGGCAGCTGGGTAGCTCAGTGGTTTGAGAGCCAGCCCTAAAGACAGGAGGTCTTAGATTCAAATCAGGCCTTAGACACTTCCCAGCTGTGTGACTCTGGGCAAGTTACTTGACTTCCATTGCCTAGTCCTTACCACTCTTCTGCCTTGTAACCAATACTCAGTATTGATTCTAAGATGAAAGGTAAGGGGTTTAAAAAAAAAAAGTCCAAGGAGGAAAAACTAAAGAATGCTTTTGAAATTAGAAAAGTCCAGTTTACATATATAGATGGGCCTTACAGATCTCTAATATGACATTATTCAAATGCCATTATTGTGGATGAATACCACACCAAAAGAGATACAGTTTTGTTAAAAAAGATTTGTTGCTGAAAGATTAAGAAATAACTACATTTGTCCTAATTTGTTTTAGTTGAACATAATTTTTTTTTGTTTATATTAACAAAACAGTGCTGGTATAAAGTGTCACCTAGGTATTGGAAATCACTCTGTCGTATTGTGATAAATTGACAACAGAAGTTGTGCAGAAGAATGGTCAGTTATAGGGAAGCTTAACTTTAATCATTGTTTGTTCCATTAAGCCAAAGAAAACATGGATGATGGGGAAGGCTTTTGTAAATGAACTCTCCAAAGACTTTTCTTTCCTCTTTCATTCATATACATACATACATACATACATACATACATACATACATACACATATATATAAAACCTCGTGTCTCTGATCTTCTAGAATTATATTACAATTCCAGAAATCATTGCTCTTTCTGATGGCAGTGTATTTCCTTCTGCCCATATGCTCTAGAGATGGAACATTTCCTAGAATGTAGTCATTCACACTTATATGATTTTTTTAAGGTTTGAGTTTGAGTTTACTCACCAGAATAACCATGTAACCTAGAGCATTTGAGTATTATTATTTCAGTTCTATGGAGCAGGAAACTTACTTAGATAATGTTTGTAAAGTGCTTTGCAAAACTGATAGTAAACTAGTTTATTTTCCTGATTCTGGGCTATAAAGTGGGCTTTGATAGCTATTTTCTTCTTTGGATCCTTTATAAGAAAGCCCCAAAGCTGAGTGATCTGTTGACCTACATCTAGATATGACAACTTGTTCCAGAAACTTTCTGGAATGAGAGAAGAGTGGGAACTCAAGATGTGAAGCAGTTGTCTGCCATGGAATGAGAGAGGTGGACTTTCATGTCTACCCTTTCTTTGGCAGTCTGTAGTCATGTGGTTTCATACAAAATATTTTAGGTACAAGGAGAGGGATCTGAAGTTGTGTCTGTTGAGTCTAGTGACAGTAGACCTTTTTTTCTACAATCAAATGCAAAAATAATGCTTCAGGGATAGGACTCACATTAATATCTCTACATTTTCTCTGGTCGTCTCCCAAGCCTGGAATATTCTTCCTCTTTGTCTCTGTCTCATGGCAGAGAAGTCTGTTTGATCTTGCTCTTTATTTTATAGATGAGGAAAACTAGACCCAAAGAGAAGATTAAAGTAGGTTTGACATTTGGATCCTTTAACTCCAAGCTCAAAGTTCATTTGAAACTCTGTTTCTACCTGTGTAGCCTTGGGCAAATTGCTTAACTTTCTGGATGTCAATTTTTTTCCTCTGATACAGTGAGGAGAATGTACTTTTAATCTTTTTTTTTGTGTGTGTTATAGACCCATTTGACAGTTTGGTGAACTCTATGGATCCCTACCTAGAAGTGTTTTTAATGCATGAAATAAAACCTATAGGATTACAAAAAAAATCTAATTATATTGAAATAAGTGCATCAGGATATTTATAAATCAAGTTTACTAATCTCATGTTGAGAACTTCTTGGCTAGATAATTTTAAAGATTCCTTTAACTCTAAACCTATGCTCTATTATGATATGATGACTTTTTAAAAACAAAAACCAAAAACACAGTCAATTAAGATTTGTTGTCATTTGGGACATTAGAAAGAATGCGGTTTAGGTTTAGATTATAGGTAGTAATAATAATAATAATAATTAACATTTATGAACACTTGGAGACTGACAAAACATTTTTCTCACAACATTACTATGAGATAAGTAGGCCTCCATTTTATATTATTTATGAAGAGAAGGATTTTGGGGAAAACATAATTCATTTCAGGATATTTTGAGTTTAAGATTTCTTATAGGTTGGTGGAGATGGGAGACTGTAGTCAGGGAGAGAGATATTAAGGCTGGACAAATGGATCTTAAGAGTCACTTGCACAGATTCAGTAATTGAAAACATGGAGCTGATAAAATCACCAAGTACAAATAGTATAAAAGGAAAGGAGTAGAGGATCTGGCACAAATACCTATAGTTAAAACAAAGAATACAAAGAAAGTAGTCAAATGGATGGGATGAGAACCAGAAGAAAGCAATATCACAAAAACCTAATGAGAAGAGAATGCTAAGGAGATGATCAAAATGTCAGAGCCTACATGGGGTAAGGTTAGATAGGTTGAGGATTAAAAAAAAGGTTATTTAGATTTGGCACTTAAAAGATCATTGGTAACTTCAGAGAAAGGAATTTCAGTGTAAAGTTGAAGCAAGAAGCTTAGATTATAAGGAGTTAAGAAGAGAATGAGAAGAAAGGTCATGGAGGCATTGATTATACTCAAGCCTTCTCAGGGGATTCAGACACAAAGGAGAAGATAGGAGACAGTAGCTAGCAGAGATGGGTTAATTAAATGACCTTTTTTTTTTCTTTTAAGGATATGGTAAGCATGGCCATGTCTGTAAGACAGAAGCAAAGTGAACCGAGAGAAATTAAAAATTAGTGAAATAGTATGGATGAGAGAGGGAGCAGCCTGCTAAAGAAAATAAACTGGAATAGCATCACTTGGGCACATAGAGTTTGACTTCTCCAAGAGAAGGCCATAATAGTGGAGGAGGAGGAGAAAAAAGGAAACTTTGGGCTGATAATCTCAATTTTTTAAAAAAGTTAAATTGTGACAACTTTCTCAGCTGTTGGGATGGAGGTAGGAGGAACTTTGGGAGCATTGAGGAAGGATGAAAATGTTTGGAAAAGGTGCTGTTATGAGTGGGATAGTGAATAAATTTGTTCATTCTTTTCAGTTATGTCTGACTCTTCATAAACCCCAGTTGGAATTTCTTTGGCAAAGATTTGCTTGAAATGAATGGTTTGCTATTTCCTTCTCCAGTTTATTTTACAGGTGATTAGCTGAGACAAACAGGGTTTCTGAGGCCAGATTTGTACTCAGAACTAGCACTCTATCCACTGTACCACCTAATTACCTTTAGCGAATAGATTAGAGAGGTATAAAAGCCTTGCTTCAATAAGGGTCTATTTGAGATCACCAACAAATAAATAGATAGATAGATAGATAGATAGATAGATAGATAGATAGATAGATAGATAGATAAACAAACAAATAAATAAATAAATAAATAAATAAATTTGTGCTGGGCTGAATCAGCCCATTTTTGTGTGTGTGTGTGTGTTTTTTTTTTTTTTTTTTTTTTTTTTTGTTTTGTTTTGTTTTGTTTTGTTTTCTGACTTCGTTCAAGCAGTATGTGATTAGGAGTGAAGGCCTGAAATGGTGGTGGTAATAATAAAAGGCTGAAGACTTTGAAAGAAAGGCAAAATCTTCAAAGGATAAAAGGGCACTGGAGAAGAGGACAGCACTGAGTTGAACTAGTTCACAAAGGGGTCAAGGTGATGAAGAGAAGAGTGTAGTTTTCTAGTCTTCTTGTGCTTTATTCTCCTTCATATACTCTCTGCAATATAGTTATAATGTCCTCCTTTTTGTTCCTTTCCTCATACATCTCCTAACTTTGTTCCTTTTCACTGCTGTCCTCTATGCCTGGAATTATCTCTTTCCTCATCATTGTCCCATGCCTTCCTTGCAACCCTTACTAAAATCCCGCTTCTACTCTCCAGATCCTAACTTTCTGAAACTTCCTCCAATTTATTCTGTCTATATCTTGGTGGCACATATTATTATTAGCATGTTGTTTCTCCCATTAGACTGTGAGTTCATCATTTTAAGGATCTATCATGAGAGATTTTGTCAGCTGTTATGGCGTTTTGTTATTTCTGCAACATTCTCATATGTTAACTATCAACAAAAAAGAAAATTGAGTTAGTCTTGCATGATATTCTGCCTATTTCCTTGTGAACTTCATAAAGATGGAAGTAGATAGCCAGGTTCCTAGGTTCTGTTCTTTCCTTCTTCTCTTCTTCCCTCTCCTCTTTTCCCTTCCCTTTTCTTCCCAAAATATGTTTATGATCACATCTGATTGCAAGAGAAGATCAGTATGTATTGAGGACCTATTGTGTTCATAGCATTTGTAGCCATGGCTTTTTTTTATATAGAGAGAGTCTAATTCAAGATCACTAACTATTCTCTGGCCCCTTGAAAACTAAATGTTTATTAATTGGCATCAAGAAATCAGAACCCACAACTACACAGAAGTTGTGCTCCTTTCTTTGTACCATGCTGCCTTTGGAATAGGTTTGCAATTTGGAAATTGTACAGTAAATTGATACAAAATTTCTCCCTGAAAGGAATATTCCATTACTTTAATGCCCATATTGCCTGATGATGGGCATACATTGATATAAATAACACTATTATCACTGAAATTCAAATTCTGTTTAGTGTTTACATCACTCAATATTATGTGTTATAAGGATTTGGAGTGTCTGTGTTCTTCATGGATTTCTCTTTCATTTTTCTGCAGCAGATGTTCACATGTAGTCTGTAGTACTTTTAATGATTTTATATGTTTGTTTTCTCTTTTCTCATGTTTTTATTGATTTTGTTGGTTTTCATACCAGGATCATTACTGTATCATATATTCTTCTACTTCTGCTCATTTCATGCTTCATCTTTTCATCTGAGTGTACAAGTTTCTCTGACATTCTCCCTTTCACCATTTTTTATAGTAAAATAGTATTCTATATTCAAATATATCCCCATTAATGGGTAATACCTTTGTTTCCAATTCTTTGCTATCACAAAAAGAGCTGTTTATTAACATTTTTCCTACATATAGATCCTTTTCCTTTGAGGTATAGGCCCATTAATGATATCTCTGAGTTAAACATTATATAT
>NW_025387135.1:0-4089 GCF_016433145.1 Gracilinanus agilis
GACAGGTTCCCAAGATAAACTAGATCCATGTTGGAAAACCTATGGCACACAAGCCAGTGGGGGCTGCTCCCCTTCCCTCTCCACATATGACTGAGGACATTTCTCTCATCACTTTCTCCTCTCCCCAGCAGCCCAATGGAAGCACCTCCTCCCTCCCCTGTATTGAGTATGGCAGGGGGTTCTCATGCAGCATGGGGGTTGAAGTTTGGGTTACTCAGACACTAAAAGGTTCGCTATCACTGAACTAAATCCTTAGGGAATGAAGAATTGGTATGATTTCTGAGCCACTATCAGTTATATCTGAAAGGCTGTGGAAAACTGAAAAGAGAAGACCAGATAGGGAAAAAATAAATTCTATATCAACATTTAAATAGATAAAAATGAATGAAATTGACTTTGATTTCTAGGAAAATTCAATGGATAATAAATAAAATGTAAGTAAAGTTTTAGAAATTAAAGATATTTTTACAAAGACCTGGGATGACTTCCCCATAGGGTTAAAAAATTAGGCTTTACAAATCCCAGTTCCTTTTTTGATAAGGCTACATAGATCAGGGGAATGTTCTACATATAATGTATGTATATTTTAGTAAAGAATTTGATGAAATAGTATTATTTTGGAAAAGACTGCTTTGTAATAATACATTTAGATAGACACAGATATGTTTAAATGTCCATACTCAAAATGTAATTACCAATGTGTTCATTTTCAAATTGGCAATAATAATTCAGGGTGATTCTGCCTTACACATCTCGGTTTAGTCTTCTGCTGGTTACAATTTTTTAAATGACTTCAGTGGAAAGTTAGAGAGTCACTATATTTTCAGATAACACAAAAGTAGGAGGAAGCCATACCATGCTGGATAAAAGCAAAGATGTTGCTTCTTTATGAGCTAAAATGTTGATTTTCATCTAATAAGACTGAATGCAGGGGTTCAGGGTTAAGATGGCGGCAGAGTAAAAAGCAGCTCTTAACCTCTCCTGACCAAAACACACAAAACTCCTCAAGGGGACATAAAAACAAGTCCAGATGAATGGAGGAACCCCACAACAGGGTGCAGCGTGGAAGGTACGTGGAATCGGGACATTTCCATGCTATAAAGGGGTGAAACAGCTCTCACTAAATCGCGGGCTGAGCAACCACCACACCCCCACCCCCTCCACACACACCACCTATAGCGCTGAAGCCAGTTAAAAAGAAAGAGAGCAAGTTTGGGGCACCCATTGAGTCATTGGCAGCTCTGGGGCTGTTCCTGAGAGCAGCAAGATTTGGGACCCCAATAAGCCAAAGAACGCACCCGAAATCTGAGCGCGGGAGCAGAGCACAGGAGCAGCAGAGGCGTGGGTAGAGGCAGACACAGCCACGAGCTAAAGCTCTGAAACCCTGAGTGGGGAACCAGCATAGATGGGTATACGACTGTGGAAGCAGTGCCCTGAGACTTGTAAAGGAACCTCTGGCAGAGGATTAAGCAAGGGGGTACACCAGGGGGCTTGACCTTGGAAAAAACCAGAACTTAGACCTCAGGAGCCAAAAAGACCACGGACACACCCCGAGCGTGAGGATAAAGCTGAGAAGCTGCTGGGCTAATAATGGCTACCCAGTCTCAGGAAGTTCAGAAGAGAAAGATAAACAACAAGAAAAAGAAGTCTTTAACACTGGACAACTTTTACACAGAGAAAGTCCAGACAACCGAGCAAACAGAGGAGGAGAACAAACAAGCATCCAGGCCCTCCTCAAATAAGGAAAATGGGTCACAAGCTATGGAAGAGTTCAAAACTGAGATTCTGAGGAAGGTGGAAGAGATCTGGCAAGAAAATAACAGTTTAAAAGGTAGAATCTTGCAATTGGAAAGTGAGGCTCAGAAATCAAATGAACTGATAAGCAAAGTGAACCAGATTGAAAAAGAAAACCAAAAGATCATAGCTGAAAACGAAAAGTTTAGAGCTGAAAACGAAAAGTTTAGAGCCGAAAACCAGTCCCTAAAGGCTAGAATTGAGCAATTAGAAGCTAATGATCTCTCAAGACAACAAAAACAAATAAAACAAAGTCAAAAAACTGAAAAAATAGAAGGAAATATGAAATATCTCAATGAGAGAGTGACAGACCAAGAAAACCGGTCTAGAAGAGACAATTTGAGAATAATTGGTCTTCCAGAAAAACCAGAAATTAATAGAAACCTGGACTCCGTACTAAAAGAAATTATTCAGCAAAATTGCCCTGAAGTCCTACAACAAAAGGGCAATATAGACATCAAAAGTATTCATAGAACACCCACTACATTCGATCCAGAGAAGAAAATGGCCAGAAATATAATTGCAAAATTCAAGAGCTTTCAAGCAAAAGAAAAAAATCTTACAAGAAGCCAGAAAGAAACAATTCAAATATCAAGGAGCACCAATCAGGATCACACAGGATCTGGCAGCCTCCACGCTAAAAGACCATAAGGCTTGGAATACAATATTCAGAAAGGCAAGAGAGCTGGGCCTGCAACCACGGATCAACTACCCATCAAAATTGACTATATATTTCCAGGGGAAAGTATGGGCATTCAACAAAATTGAAGAATTCCAAGGACTTGCAAAGAAAAGACCAGGGCTAAATGGAAAGTTGGATATCCAACCACAAAAATCGAGAGAAACATGAAAAGGTAAATAAGAAACAGAGAGGAAAAAAGAAAACTTATAATTTTTAAATTTGCCTTTTTAAGGGCCTCAGTAAGATCTAATTATATGTATTCCTATATAGAGAAATGTTATGTTTAATTCTCTGTAGTGAACTCTATTCACTATTATAGTATCCACTATTATAGTAATCAGAAGAATAATTCACAGGGTGAGGGTGGAACACTAAATAATCTAAGATGACATGGGGGATGGGAAAGAGGGGGTGAATAGCAGGGGACACCAAGAGAAACTTGAGTGAATAAGAAAAATAGGATATTCTATTACACACAAAGAGGGTATGGGAAGGAGAGGGGATAAATACTATTATAAGAAGGAGAGGAAGAGCGAATTAAGACGTAATAATCAATCCTTACTCTCAGTGTAATCAACCCGGAGAGGGAAGAGTAGCTATACTATCCATTGGGACATAAAACTCTTATATAACCCTTCTGAGAAAGTCAGAAGGGATAAATCAAGGGAAACAGGGGAGTGGGGAGGTGAAAAAATAGGAGGGGAGAAGAAGGGGGAGGGAATTCATAAGGCCTTTAAAAACAAAAAGGGGGGGGCAAATAAGGGAGAGGGTAGAAAGGCAAGTTAGTCAAGGGACGGGATAAGGGATAGGGTCTTAATAGCAAACCACTAGTTTTAAAGGAAATAGTTTAAGGAGAAGGGGTAGGAATAGGGGAGGAAATGGTAATGTCAGCAAATGCACAACTGATGATTATAACTCTGAATGTGAATGGGAAGAACTCGCTCATAAAATGGAAGCAAATAGCAGAGTGGATTAGAAACCAAAATCCTACCATATGTTGTCTACAAAAACACATATGAGACAGGTGGACATACGCAAGTTTAAGGTTCAGGGCTTGAGCAAAATCTTTTGGGCGTCAAATGAGAAAAAGAAGGCAGGAGTGGCTATTATGATTTCTGACAAAGCCAAAGTAAAAATAGATATGATTAAAAAAGACAGGGAAGGTCATTACATCCTGATTAAAGCCAGTATAAACAATGAGGAAATAACACTGCTCAATATATATGCACCAAGTGGCATAGCATCCAAATTCATAAAGGAGAAACTGGCAGAGCTCAAGAAGGAAATAGATAGTAAAACCATACTAGTGGGAGATCTAAATATTCCTCTTTCAGATCTAGATAAATCAAACTGAAAAATCAATAAGAAAGAGGTAAGAGAGGTGAATGAAGTCCTAGAAAAATTAGATTTAATTGATATGTGGAGAAAAATAAATAGGGACAAAAAGGAATACACCTTCTTTTCAGCTGCACATGGCACATTCACAAAGATTGACCACGATATAGGGCATAGAACCATTGCAAACAAATGCAAACGAGCAGAAATAATAAATGTAAACTTGTCAGATCATAATACAATAAAAATAATAATTAGTAAGGGCACCTGGACAGGAA
>NW_025387136.1:0-9117 GCF_016433145.1 Gracilinanus agilis
GAGGGAGGGAGGGAGGGAGGGAATTTGAAAAGTGCTTTATAAGTATCCTTTACAACAAACCTGGAGGAAAACAATGAAGAAACTCAGATTGAGGCTATAACTTCCCAAGAATCATGTAGCTACTAAACATCAGAGTCTGTACTTGAATTCATGTCTTCCTGATTCCAGGTCCAGTGCTCTACCCAATGTGCTACCTAGCCATCTCTTTAAAAAAATCCTCACCTTCTGTCTTAAAATCACTACTAAGTATGGATTCTAAAACAGAAGAATGGTAAAAGGTAGGCAATTGGGGTTAAGTGATTTGCCCAGAATAACATAAGCTAAGAAGTCTCTAGAAACAAGATAATCTCTCATGTCCTAGATTTGTGCTCTACAAAGAAAAAAGAATAGAAGGGACCTGATAAATATTACCAATTTTGAGCAGGTAAAATATGCTTTATATTGACTTTCAGACCTCATCTACTCCAAACTATCTTCTACACCACTGCCAAAATTATTTTCACCAAGTACACTTATATCCATGTCACCTCATATCAATAAAATCTTGTGGCTCTCTATTGCTTTCAAGATAAATTTTGGTTGTCCAGCCTCTTTTCTTGAAGACTTTTGGGCAAAATAAACTGATAGTCTCCTGAAGCAACCCATTCTCCATGGGAATAGCCATGTAAAGTGCTTTGCAAATGCTATAAATGAAAACTATTATTATTATTAATATCAAATATGAAGTCCTCAGGCTAGTATTTCAAGCTCTTTACATACTGGTCCCTTTCCTTTCCTGCTTTCTTACTTCACACACTCTACAGTCCAATCATACTGATTACTTGCTGTTCCACATGCACAGCACTCCATTTCTCACCTCTATTTCTTTGCCCTGTATCCTCCTCCTAGAATGCCCTCTTTCCTTACCTTTGCCTCACAGAATCCCTGCTTTTCTTCAGAACTTGGCAGAAGTGCCATCTTCTTCATAAAGATTTTCTGTAATCCTCCCACCTCCTGGTGTCCTTCCTCTCAAAACAAACTTATTGTTTAAAGTAATTTATTCATTCTAGTTCTCATCTACTATTTAAACATCAAAATACTTATTCTTTAAATTAGTAAATTAGCTTTAATTATTTCATGGATAGATAGATAGATAGATAGATAGATAGATAGATAGATAGATAGATAGATAGATAGAAGGATAGATCAATAGTCTGATAGATTGATGGGCAGATAGAAAGATGGATGGATGGATGGATGGAATAAATATTTATCAAGTGCTTACTATGTTTCATGCACTGGCTATGTGCTAAACACCAGAGTTACAAATACAAGCAAAAAGAAAGGCAATCCCTGCCCTCAGGGAGCTTACATTCTAATGGGAGAAAGACAACATAGAAAAGAGAGCTGAAGTGGGGGAGAGGAGACAGAAGGTGGAGAAATATCTCACAGAGTCAGTCATGAACTGGTCTGGGTTTGAAGTAAGCACGATTGACATGGGTGCCTCGTCAGCTGAGGAAGATGAGGTTCCCCAAAAGAGGTCATCAAACTGAAGATAAAACCTCAGGGTAAGAGCGTTGCCAATGTCGGAAGGCCAGTGAGTACAGGTAAAGAGTTCATCCAAGGAGTCATGGGCCGGTTTGAGTTTGAAGATATACATGTATATGTATATAGTCATATTTTTATTTATATATACACACATACTATATATAATACATATATTCTGTATATACTTATACATGCTGTTACCCCCAAGAATAATAATAACAGCAATAATAATAGCTAGTACAAATATAGTGCCTTGAAGTTTATAAAGCACTTACAAATATTATCTCATTTGATCCTCACAACAACCCTGGGAGGTGGGTGTTATTATCATCATCTCCACTTTACAAATGAGGAAATAAAGACTAAAAGAAGTTAAACTCCTTGTCCAAGTATCACAACAAGTATCTGAAGGAGAACTTGAATTCAGGTCTTCCTAACTTGAAGTCCAGTGCTCTGTCCACTGTTCCACCTAGATGACTTGAGGCCAGGGACTGATTTATGTTATTGTTCTTATCCTTAGTGCTTAGCACAAGGCCAGGTATTAGTAGGCACTTCATTTATGCTTGTTGGCTAATTGTTCCTAATGCCTTTATCAGGGCAGCTAGGTGGCCCAGTGGATAGAGCACTGAGTCATCTTCCTGAGTTCAAATCCAGCTTCAGACATCTACTAATTGGATGGCTCTGGGCAAGTCACTTAACCCTTTTTGCCTCAGTTTCCTCATTTGTCAAATTAGCTGGAAAAGGAAATGGCAAACCACTCCAGTATCTTTGCCAAGAAAACCCCAAATGGGGTCATGAAGTGTTGAACATGACTGAACAACAACAAATATCTTTATTATTACTATTTTGTACTTTTTGTGTATGTTTATGTTTCATAACTCTCTCTCCTTCCCTCCCTTCCTCCCTCTCTCCCTTCTTCTCTTCTCTCTCTCACTCTCTCTTTTCCTCTCTCTCTCTCTCTCTCTCTCTCTCTCTCTCACACACACACACACACACACACACACACACACACCCTATAGTCTAGCTCACAAACTTAGCACAATGCCTCTAGCACTTAGCACACTGCTTGGCACATAGTAGGTGCTTAATAAATCTTTCTTGATTGATTGGAGATAGTGACTGTAAATGATCTAGACTTTGCACCTACTCACAATAGGTACTTAATGGAAGTGTGCTGGCTTGAATTGAATCACTGAGTCCTCTTGGGACTTGGGCTCAGTCTAAGACTTGTGGAAGCATAATGAGGTGCCTAGGCTAGGATTCCGTACACAGTAGGGATTTAATAACTGTTTGTGGAATTAAGGAATGAATGACTTAGAGGCAGGGGGGTGTTAAGGAAAGAACACTGCCTTCGAGTTCAGAGCTCTCATCTTGACTCTAACATTAGATGTTTCCATATAGGCAATTGGCTCAACCTCTCCAGACCTCAGTTTCCTCATCTGCAAAGTAGGTACATATCATACTTGCTGACAGAGTTGTAGTCAATAGCATTTATTAAGCACCTACTATGTGCTGGTACTATACTAAGTGCCAGAAACACACACACAAAAAAACAAAAGACAATCAAGGAGCTTGACTGAACTCCCTCAAGGAATACACTGGGAAGCCCAAATAGCATAGTGCCTAAAAAGAACTTTGCTAACTTAAAAGTCCTTTATACAAGTAACCTATCAGGGGTCTTGTTGATGGAGACTGAATTCCTTGGTGGAGACAGGGAACTCATCCCAGAGAGGAAACTGGCTTTGCTAATCAATAAATAATAAATAAGCATTTATTACATACCTATTATGTGCCAAGCACTAGATCAATGCAGAATAAGACCTGATCTACATCTTACAGTGCTAGAGAGTTACCCAGACGATTAAGAGATGAAATGACTTCCCCAGGGTCACACAGCCAGGATGTAGCCAAAGTAGTACTTGAACTCAGTACTGCCTATAATATTTAATTTTATATATTAAATTAACATTATTATATTTAATATTTAATATAATAATATAATACTTAATGATAATATATTATTATTACTATTTTCAAATGAGTCATGTCTCAACACTGTTTATTAAAGCAAAGTTTAGCCAGGATGGAGTTCAGAATCCAGTGGCCTCATAATCCTGTTTTTGAAAGCAAAAATACGATTATGAAAGAAATCAATTATGTTGAAATTCAGTTAGCAAAATATTTTTTAAGCTCCCAGACCCCATTGTGGCTATCTGTAGCACATGTTTGGACTTGAGGCCATGTCCTAACTGGACACTGATTCCAGGATGGCCTCATTCTTGAGAGTCCTGCAGGGGCTGCCCCAGATCCCAGAGGGACAGGAGCCAAAAGAAGAAGAAAGGATAAGTTTGGCCTCTTTCTTGAAGACTCCAGAACAGAACTAAAGATCGGGGTGGGACAGAAATTATAGTATAACCCTGATCCAGAATGCACCAAGTAGTTTTGAAATCTGGTCTCAGATGCTAACTGAATGCCCCTAGACAAGTCACATAAGCTGTGTTTCCTCAACTATAAAATGAAAATAATAATATTGCCCACCTCCCAATGTTGTCTGAGGATCAAATGAGATATTTGGGGTTTTTTAAGTGCTTAACACAATGCCTGGCACATATTAGGCACTATATAAATGCTTTTATGTCTTCCATTTCCCTTCCTTTTCCTTCCCCTCAAGATAATTCATGTCTTCCTTCTCTCATTTCAAGCCTAAAATGGTATATGTAACAACCCCAGAAGAGCAGTACACTTCACACTGCTAAAACTTAACTGGGGGAGCAGGGAACTAGGTGGCTCAGTGGATTGAGAGCCAGGCCTAGAGATGGGAAATCCTGGGCTCAAATCTGATCTCAGACACTTAATAGCTGTGTGACCTTGGGCAAGTCACTCAATCCCTATTGACTACTCCTTACCACTCTTCTGCCTTGGAACCAATACACAGAATTGATTCTAAGATGAAAGTAGAAGTTTTTTTAAATAAAAATAAAAGAAGACTCTAGCCCAGAGGGGGAAAAAAAGAGAATTCTGTCTCCTCTTGAATCAAGGAAATACCAGAATCTCAGAGTTAAAAGGAAACTAAGAAGCAATCCAGACTCTTCTTGAAGACCTCCATGAAGGAGGAAGCCAATACCTCCTGTGGCAGCCCATTGCCCATCCTACTTTGGGACAACTCTCATGGTTAAGCAATTTCCCCTGATATCTAGCCTGAAATCATGTTTGCAGCTTCAACCCACTGCTTCTCACTTTGCTTTATGGGACTAACCAAAACAAGTCTAATCTCTCTTCCACACAACAGCCTTTCAAGTATTTGGGAATGGCTATCATAACTCCCTACCCCAAAACCTTCTCTTCTCCAGGCCAAAGAGCTTGAGATCCTCCCAAGACTTGAATTCAAGACCCTTCCCCACCTAGATGACCTCTTCTGGTGTTCCTCAGCTTTATGAATGATCCTAAACTGTATTGCCCCAAATCCATTACAATATTCCAGCCATCCTCTGACCAGGGCTGAGTACAACAGGACTAGCATCACTTCTGAATGCTAATCTCTTGGTGAAGCCAAAGATCTTCCTGAGCTTTCTTGATTGGCCATATTGAGCCTACAATCTGCAAATCCGTTTCCATCTTGTATTCATGAGGTTGGTGTCTTGGATCCAAATAAGAGTTTACACTTAGCCATATTAGATTTCATTTTATTCAATTCAACCCATTGCTCTTGTCTGTCAAGACCTTTTTCGAACCTGATACTGCCATCCAGGAGGTGAGCGATCCCTCCAAACTTTGTGTCATCTGATTGCGGCTTCTTCGAAGCCTCTGGGATAAATAAATGGCTTGTGCTGAGATCTCTCTCCTCTTAGAGTGCCAGCAACAGTATGCCTGACCCCTAGAAACCCAGAAGGACAGACAACCCTGTCGACTTCAATAAGCACCACCTCAGTATATTGATTCTGACAATGACCACTTTGCACGGACTTTTTTGCTTCTCCTCCTCCCAGTCCTTCAGTTCCTCCTCTCTTACCCTGTACACACGCTTCATCTCACCTGGATTTTAAAGGCAGAAAAGAAAGGAGAGAACACAACAGACCTGCTAGAAAAAAACCTGCCATGGCGTCTTGTCCTTGGAGGAAGGAAAATGGGAACCACCTTAGGGCCCCGGCTCACCTGCCATGTGGACGTTCCGGAGGCACGAGAGGGAGGCATTGAGACGGGCACATTCCTCTGGGTTGGCTCCGTATTTCTCCACCGTCTCACACACCTGCTCATCGGTCATCTCCAGAAGCTGCTCGAGGCTCAGCTGGCCCGGGGTGATTTCCTTGGGGGGACAAAGAGAGGACACAGGAGAACCAGATTATAAATTTGTAGAGTCCCGGGATCGTATCTTGGGCTTCTCTCAGGAAGAGCTATAACCAGGAACTTGGGTCCTTAGGTGAGTCAAACATTATTAACCATACCCAGACTGATTATTGCTGGGTGAGTGGAAGCAGGAGAGGAAGGCAGGGAGAGCTTAACCTGGGGTCTTGTGACTGGCGAAGAAGAAGAAGCCCTTTTGAAAACTTCCTGTTTTCTACAAACTGTTCTTGCTAACTAGGGGCAACTAGGGGTGTTATTTCTGAGTTGTGAAGAATTAAATTCAGAATCCTGGGAAAAAGCCCCAGTCACAATGACCTGCTTACAGTTCCTCTCTTGGATCACCCAGTGGGCTTAGTACAAAATAAGTCATTTATGCCTATTCATTCATTCTAAGATTTATGAATATCCATTCACTCTTAGACTATCTTCCTAACAATAATAATAATAATAATAATAATAATAATAATAATAATAATAATAAACAACTTGTTAATGTTCAATCATTTTCAGGTCTCTCCAACTCTCTATGACTCCATTCAGAGTTTTCTTGGCAGTGATACGAGAGTGATTTGGCAGTTCGTTTGACAGATGAGGAATTGAGGCAGTTAGGTGACTTGCCCAGGGTTACACAGCTAGTAAGTGTATGAGGACAGATTTGAACTCATGAAGATGAATCTTTCTGATTCCAAGCCCAGTGCTCCTTCCACTGCACCACCCAGCTGCCCCACAAATAATAATAGACTGCATTGATTCGATATTTTAAAATTTGCAAAGCACTTATCTCATTTGAACCTTACCATATCCATTTGAGGTAGAAATCATTCTCATCACTGAATCTACCAAATTCTATAAAAAGTAAGTAACTTGGGGGCAGCTGGGTAGCTCAGTGGATTGAGAGCCAGGCCTACAGACAGGAGGTCCTAGGTTCAAATCCGGCCTCAGACCCTTCCCAGCTGTGTGACCCTGGGCAAGTCACTTGACCCCCATTGCCTACCCTTACCACTCTTCCACCAATGAGCCAATACACGGAAGCTAAGGGTTTAAAAAAAAAGTAAGTAACTTGAAGACAGAGACAATGTTTTTTGCCTTTCTTTGCCCCACTTAGTATAATATCTGCACATAGCAAGCATTTAAGTTTTGGTTGATTAAATGATCAATCTATATATCGAGGTGATAGAGAGACTGCCCCAATCAATTCATCCTATCCAGCGTTAAATAGATGTGTAATTAGAAAATCCTGAACTATATTACCCAGAATCCTTTTTCCTTCTGTCCCCAAGTTGCGTGCTTGCATTGTTTTTATATAGTTGTGTGTAACCCCTCCTTCTCTCTCTCTTCCCTCAAGACCGCAGCTGGGTTAGGTCCCTTTTTACGCTATCCTTTTTTATTAATAAATTTTATAAAATATAATACTTGGAGTATTTGGATATTCATTTTAAATCTTACATAATTTTATGAGCCAAAGAAAGAGAAAGCCACCTCCAACACCATAAAGTTACCCCTAGCATCCTAAGGGGAGATGTATCTTCTGCCCTCTGGAGATCTGACCTGCCAGGACAAATGGAGATTGGGAGAGGAGCTCCCAAGCCTGTGCTTCTCATACCTGGATGGTGGCAATGTTGGACCATTAGAAGAAGACTTAATTTGGAGGCAGAGCCTGGGTTTGAATACCAGCTCTGTCCCCTTACTACCTCCATGACCTTAAACAATTCACTTAACTTTTGTGGATCTCAAACTCCTCTTTCATAAAATCAGATGGGTGAATTAGATGACCTCTATGGTCCCCCTTAAATCTATGATCTAGAGGGTGAGGTGAGGAAAGATCATGACTTGGGGAGAGCAAAAAGCAGAACTGGGAAATCTCCTAAAGGGCAGAAGCTCCTATACCTCTAAGTAAGAGAAGAATAGAACTAGATTCACTGCCTCGTTTCAGTCCAATACATGGGTCCTAACCATGAATAACAGAGGGGCATAGTGCTGTTGGTTATGGGGGATTTTCTATTTGGATTTAAGGATAGAAGCACTGATGATGGAGCTAGAACTGAGTTCTAGGACAAAAGGATCAATACACTGATCCCTCAACCTTTTTCCCCCTTTCTCTCTTCTTTGATGACTATTAGGTAAAGAACTGTTTTTAAACTCCAGATTGGAAGAGGAGCAGTGACTCTGGCTGCCTTCTCTCCTTCTCGGCTGCCATGTGGCCCTGAGAACATGGTGCCTATTTTTGTTGTGCTTATTCTTTTCTGAAGAATGGAACAGGTTTTGACTCTTTGAGCTTTGAAATATCAGAATCCCCATCAGAGGTCTCCCTAGTAAACAGAAGTTGTTGCTGTAAGCATTAGCTCAGAGGGGACAATTTGCTTGACCCTGGCCAAGCAGTGAATCTACCAGGCAGCAGAGACAATGTGTCCTGCAAACAATGTCCCATCCAAAAGCAAATGTTCTGGAGGCTCGTGACCAATAGGATTGGAATCCCCAAGCCTTCAAGTTACCCATAGAATCCTGAGAAGATTACGAGTAGCCACTGCTTTCTAGAAACCCAAGCTGCTCATGCTTATGGGAATTGGGAGAATGAGCCGAGAAGGGGTGCCACATATCTACTATATGCCAGGCACTGGGCTTGATGCTGGAGATACAAATATATATACATACACATAAATAAGCACATATATTTGTGTGTGTGTGTGTGTGTGTATTAAAAACAGCCCCCAATCCTTAAGGAGTTTACATTACATCAACTGGGGGAAGGAAGAACAACAAATACACAGAATACTAAATACAAAATAGTTACAAAGACATTTCTGAGGGGTTGGGAAAAACAGGAACAACTTAAAGGATTAGGATAAGTGCCAACTGAACTGACCCTTAAAAGAAACCAGGAAATTCCATGAGGCAGAAGTGATAAGGATATAAAGTCCCAGAATGGAAAGACACTGCCCAAAGGTTTGGTCAAGGAAAATGGAACACTATAGAGACAGGGAACCATAAGGAAGTTATTTCGGGTAACACATAGTAGGTACTTCACATACTTTTGGTGAATTAAATTGAAATGAATTGGAGGAATCTTAGATATCATTTAGTCCAACTTTTTACAGAAGAGAAGGCTAAGGCTAAGAGGAGAGAAGTGATTTGCTCAAGGTCACTGCTTCTAAGTGGCAGAACTCAGTAAAATTCAAATCTGAACCTCCCGCTTGAAACTGAGTGTTCTCTCTCTCTCTCTCTCTCTCTCTCTCTCTCTCTCTCTCTCTC
>NW_025387137.1:0-8366 GCF_016433145.1 Gracilinanus agilis
GGGAGGGAGGGAGGGAGGGAGAAAGAGAGAAGGAAAAAGAGAAAGAAAGAGAGACAGAGAAGAAAGAGAACCATTGATGCTTCAAATGCTTAACTCCAAACATTAAAAAAAAATTAGGAGGATATACAAAGAAAAAGTAGGTCTGAGTTTTCATGTCCCTCATACTTTTGTTATTTAAGTAGTGTCAGATTCTTCCTGACCCTTTTTGGGGTGTTTTTGGCAAAGACACTCTAGTGGTTTGCCATTTTCTTCTCTAGTACATTTGAAAGATGAGGAACCTGAGGGAAACCGGGTTAATTGACTTGTCCAGGGTCACCCAGCTAGTAAGTGTCTGAGGCCAGGTTTGAACTCAGAAAAATGAGTCTTCCCAATTCCAAACCTAGTGCTCTATCTACTGAGCTGCCTGGAGGCTATCCACCTCCCACTTACTAGCTGAGTGACTTAGGGCTGATTCCTTACATTCTTTGGAAGTCAGTTACCTCATCTATCAAATTTTAACAAGAATGCTTACTTGCAGAGAATTTGGACACTGCTTTCTTGAGGTCCGTTTTAATGCAACAATTTAATAAGCAGTTTATCTTTTAAAAATGTTGGACATTATTTGTTTTGACATCAATTTCATTTTCAGATATCTGCCTAGTCCATCGCCTCTCCAGAGAGCCATCCCATATTAAAAAAAAAAATAAAGGGATAAAAGAAGATGCCCATCCACCATAGACAACACATCACCTGGTCATCTATTTCTACAAAGAAGGGAAGGAGGTGCATTTTTTCCCTTCTCTTTTTTCAGAGACAAGCTTCGTTGAGTTTTATTGTCATTGATACAAAGAAACACTCTCTGACCTCAAGGAGCTTCCATTCTAATGACATCTGTTTGGGATCTTCCAGATATAAGATCTGTGATTCTCTAAAGTGAATGCCAAAAATGGAACACAGAAGGAATAAAGTTATTTGGAAACAACCAATCAACAAGTAGTCATTAGATGCCCACTAAGTATTGTGTGTCATTTCCTTGTTGGTAAGTAGGTTCTCAATTCTATTTTTCATTTAAATTGTGTTTTTTCTTTCAAATTCCTGATGATCTCCCTTCCTCCTCTTCCCCATTAGAGAAAGTATCATTGACAAATGAATATGTACATATAAAATTATGTCTTGCTTATTTCTATTTATCAGTTCTTTCTCTGGAAATAGATTCATTTAAGTTGTTCTTCAAACAGTATTTCTGTTGTTGTATATAATGTTCCCTTGGTTTTGCTCACTTCACTCTTTATAATTTTCATATAAGTCTTCCCATATTTTTTCAATTTACCTATAGGAATTAAATTTTAACGGTTTGGCTAAAATATATGAAAATTATAAAAAATAATGGTGGTTGCCAATTCAAAGTATTATTGCTCAAAGTCAAAGTGATCTTAATAGCTTTTATTTACAAGCAAGGTGGAAAGAGTGAAAGCAGAAAATACAAAAGAGTAGAGAAGACATTAGCCTATCTAACTAAATATTACTTGACTCAGTCAGGACTTGTTGACCTTCAACCAGAATTAAACTCTCTCCAGAAGACAGGAAGGGAAAGCCAGCTATCCACTCACCCAAGTTCCCTCCAAGAGGCAGGTCAAGATGATAATTCAAGCTGAAGGTGACTCCTGAGGCCGACTTTCTTCCTTGAGCAAACCTTCTTCTTGAAGCTGATTTCCTTCTTGAAGTCCAATTCCCTTGTCCCAGAAATTCAAGGCCTTTTATAGTGACTTCTTGTCCCTTCCTCTCTTCACAAGAGCCAATCATAGCTTCCAAATTGCCCAGCACTGTCCAGGGGCTCAGTGTCTGTGGGATCCACTTCTCTTCTTTTGGAGGTGTGAATTCTCATCAAAAGGATTCACAGTTTCCTGTCTGATTGAGTTTCTAATGGTATGAATTCACTAAGTGGTTTGCTAGTTCCTCCACCTAGTTCAAGTTCCTGTTGATGTGTTGATTCAATCAAAACGTGGACAAAAGAGAGTTGATGCTATCTCCACAATCTAGTGAGGTACTAAGTAGGGGTACTTAAGTTATTGTTAACCAAAGTGTTAACTCCAACTAGGCAAAGAGAATAAAGTATTCCCTTTTTACAAGTGTAAACTCAGAATAGACAAAGAGAACAAAGAATTCCCTTTTCACAAACCTGCTGATCATTTCTTATGGTGCAGTAGTATTTTATCATAATCATATGCCACAACTTGTTTAGCCGTTCCCCAATGGATGGGCATCCCCTCAATTTCTAGTTCTTGCTACCACAAAGAGAATTACCATAAATAGTTTAGAACATATGAATTCTTTTCCTTTTCCCCTGATCATCTTAAGAAATAAACCTAACGATGATATTACTGGGTCAAAATACAATAGTTTTATAATTCTTTGGGCATAATTCCAGATTGCTCTCCAAGATGGTTAGATCAGTGCACAGCTCCACCAACAGTGTATCATGGTGTATCAGTATCCCCATTTATTCACATCCCCTCCAACATTTTTCATTTTGCCCTTTTATCATTTTAACCAATCTGATAGGTGTAAGATGATACCTCTGGGTTGTTTTGATGTGCATTTCTCTAATCAATAATGATTTAGGGCATTTTTTATATAGTTCCTTATTTCTGCTTAAGCAGGAAATGGGAGTGGGTTGATAGAATAGACAATTGGGTAATATTAAAGCTATATTTTTAAAACTTAGTTCCTTATCTTGTGGGAAATGCCATCATTTTTTTTTCCTTTTCTTCCTTCCTCCTTGGAGGTTGAAGCCAGTTCTTGCTCAATCTGAAAAACAGAGGCAACCAAGAGGCAGTGGAAAGGAGCTGCTCTATAGAAGGGAAATAAAAGAAGACCCTTCCTAAGCTGCTAGGTCTGAGGGGATTTATGACTGAACCTGTTAGATACAAAATGCTACTCACGAAGGCCTCAGCCTAAAACCCACAAAGGGCCCAGATAACCTGAAGTTTCATCTTCACTCCCAAGCAAAAGTGAGTCTCTACACTGGCTAATTTGGGGGGTTACCTTTCCTTGGTTTTAGGTGACATCTGGCTCATTTCATTCTCCCCTGGGAGAGTGGCAGCTGACTGCAGCATAAGATGGTCTGGAATTGAGCATTATACATTGGCTAAAATTAGCCTCCTGCACAGGGCCTGATAAATTAATGTTTCAAAGGAGGAAAGCTGGTGTAATTTGACCATAGCATCTGAGATGACTAACCATGCTCCAGATTGTAACCGTAGGTACATATTGGGCTGCAGAAGGGCAACCCTGTTAAGCAGACCTTTATCTGGGCCCTTCTATCTCTTATCTCTGGGAGCTATGGGAGAAAGTGGAGAGAGACCAGAAGTAGGACTTGCAAATGGTCCCTGTTGGCCACTGAGGTAGCATGGTTTTAACATTCTATGCTTATTTAAAACTGTTATCCTTGTATGGATTCTAAGGGAGAATAGTGGCAAGGGCTGGGCAACTGGAGTTCAGTGATAGCCCAGAGTAACACAGCTAGAAAGTGGCTGAGGTCAGATTTGAACCCAGGTTCCTCTAACTCCAGGTCTGGCACTATATCTTCTTAGCTGCCCCTCTGTGCTTTCTTCTAGGCATGATATCTTCTATCTTCAGGCACTTCCTGAAGCTCCTTCATATCACTTAGGGGTCCTTCCAATTTTTAGAATAAGGAACAGAACACTCCATCTTCCTCCTAGGGAGCATCCCAAAGGGCCTAAAACAGGTACCCCATCCATGACACCTTTTGGAATATCTAGCCCCTTCCAAACTTGCTTTTCTCCTACATGAAAATTTTCCTAAGCCTTTTCCAGCTTCCAGCACACACACACACACACACACACACACACACACACACACACAACTTTGTATTGACTTTCTTTATGCTTTGTAATATATCTGTAAAAGTATGATGTATCTCTGCTCCAGCCTGAGTAAGTTATTTGAAGGCCAACTATTTTATTTCAACTTTTTTTTAAATTTTAGTTTAGCACAGTATCTAGCATTCAGTAGGCACTTAATAGTTATTTATTGAATTTCAATTGAAAATAATATCTATATAATAGATCTTTTGCTGTAAGTTCCATCCACTGAGTAGAACCCTTCTTATGAGGGTCAGCTTGTGTTATAAGCTGAGAGACAGGTAGTGATTCTTTTAGATCAGGTGCTGTGGGTCCAAGAATCCAAATGAATCTGAGGAAAAAGGCATGGGACCTTGGGCAAGTCACTAAACTTTCCCTTGCCTCAGTTTTCCCATCTTTATAAGATAAGGGAGTTGGACTAGATGATTTCGAAGGTTCCTTCCAGCCTTTAAAATTACAATCCCATTCTTTTTATTATAAGGAACATCAACTTCTTTTATTCTATGGATTATAACTCTTCTCCTGTTCTGAGCTGTTTTCACATTAGACACCCTAAAGCAGGAGTTCTTAAATTTTTCTATGTCACGGACCCTTTTGTCAGTCTGGGGAAGGGTTTGGAAGCCTCTCAGGATAATGTTTTTAATTCCATAAACACATAGGAAACCAAATACAAATAAAATAGAAATAAATACAAAGGAAAATAAAATACAAAGGCAATGAAAAGCTAAAGCAAAAGATATACATGTATATATATATACATATATATATATATGTATATATATATATATATATATTTAATCATCCAAGTTCAAAAACTTCCCCACTCCAATCTATCTATAGGCCCCAGGTGCCCAGCCCTAAAACATGGAGGTCAAAAGAGACTCAGATTAGAGGCAACTAGGTGGCTCAATGGATAGAAAGCCTGGAGATGGGAAGTTCTGGGTTCAAATATAAGCTCAGACCCTTCTTAGTTGTGTGGCCCTAGGCAAGTCACTTAATCCCAACTAGTTAGCCCGCATATCTCTTCTGTCTTGCAACCATTACTTAGTATGGATTCTAAGACAGAAGGTTAGGGTTTGGGGGAAAAAGGGAGATCCAGGCTTGAGTGATCTGAAATACAATTATATATGTGAATACTATTAAACTATAGGGAATGATAAAGAGTATGGTTGCAGAGAAGCCTAGAGAGATCTATATGAACTGATGCTTAGTGAAGTGAGCAGAACCAGGAGAACAATTGATGCAACAACAACAATGCCAATGCCATACAGACAAACTACTTCAAAAGACTTAGGAACTTTGATGGATTACCAATCTGTCGCTTTAAAATAGTATAAGGTTGAAGATCAATTAATAACAATAGCTAGCATTTCTTACTATGTGCCAGGCTCTGTGCTAAGCACTTTACAATGATTATCTCATGTGATCTTCACTACAGCCTTGGGGAATAAGTATTATTATTGTTCCCATTTTACAGATGAAGAAATTGGGACAACTAGAGATTAAATAACTTGCCCAGGATCACACAGCTAACAATTATCTGAATCCATATTTGAACTCAGGCCTCCCTGACTCCAGTCCTGTTCTGTATCCACTGTGATGCCTAGCTGCCCTGAAACTGAGATATTTCTAAGAGTTCTGTCTATAGCAATTCTTCAAGATCAGTAGGAACTTGCTGTTTCTGACTTCTGGCCTTAGTTGAGATTTTCCCCCTTTGCCCTGGACCCTATATGCCCTAGCTTTTGCATAAATAAATCAAGAACATGAATATATTCCCTTAAAAGCAAAAGAAAACTGCATTGAAAGATAGCCTGCTTTTGCCTCTAAAAATTCCAAACTAGGGAATCCTTTGTGGAGCGTCCAGTCCCTGGCTGAATGAAACAGGAATCTGGGGAGTGCTGCAGTAGCTTAGGGGAACTGGAAACTGGCTTTGTCAGCACTTTGGAGCTGTCTTGCTGCTGAGACACGATTTGCTTACACTACTCAGAAATCAGGATTTGCTTACACTACTTAGAAATCAGCAGCCCTCCCGCTCTGGGCCTCTCTGCCTCTTCATGCTGACATGTTAGGGAAAGGAAACACGACTTCAGTGCTAGGGTTTTTCATGTCTCCAGCTAAATGGAGAAGGATGAAGAATGCCTGTGTGAGGTGGGGAGTCAAGAGCTCTGGGTCCTAATCCCATTAGGGGATGGAATCCTTCTGGGCTTCCCTTTTCTCAGCTATAAAATGGGACTAAAATTTCAAAATATGCTCCCAAAGCTATTAAGCTGTGCATACCTTTTCAATCTAAAAAATTACTACAAGGTCTAAACCCCAAAGAGATCAAAGAAAAAAGAAAACAGTGCTACCCATACATACAAAAATATTTATAGCAGTTTATGTGGTGGCAAAGAATTGGAGACTGAAGGGATGTCCATCAACTGGAAAATGACTGAACAAGGTGTGTGTGTGTGTGTGTGTGTGTGTGTACTAATGTAGTATAAGGAATGATAAAGAAAATGGTTACAGAGAAGCCCTGGAAAGATTTGAATGAAGTGATGCTTAGTGAAATGAGCAGAACCAGGAGAATGATTAATATAATAATATCACTATAAAGATAAACTGCTTCGAAAGACTTGGGAACTTTGATCAATAATCAACCAACAACTCCAGAGGACTCAGGATGAAACATGCAGACCACCTCTAGATATAGAACCGATGGGCTCAGTGTAAACTGAGATGTTGATATATATATATATATATATATATATATGCATGTATATATATATATATGGATGGAGTAGATAAGATATATACATATATGTGTATATAGAGATAGAGAGACATAAAGAGAGATAGATAGACAGATAAGTAGGTAGATAGACAGATATATATAGGACATAGTCAATGTGGGAATTTATCCCAGTTGACTACATATATATGTAGTCTCTTTTCTTTTTCTTGCTTTCTCAAAGGAGGGGGAACCAATAGGGAGATGAAAGGGAGAAGATATGAAAAAGAAATTTAATTAAAAAATAAAATGGGGTTAAAACTATAGACTTGGTTTAGCTTCACGCAGATGTAAGGATAAAATGAAAAATGTGAAAGCTCTTTGAAAAGTCTAAAACATTATGCAAGCACCATATAAATGTAAAGTATAACTTCATCATTATTAATAAAAGAATCTCAACTCTCCTTGCAATCCAGGTTGAGTAATAGCACTATTTAGTCTCTCCTGCAGACATTCAGGCAGCCCTGGTAGACATGCTTGGCAGAATCTTACCGTGGGACTGGGTTAAATGGAAAACTATCCATCCATCAGCCTAGAAAACATGAATCCCCCTAACTCAATAGGCTCCTGGCCTTGTTAATTTTGCCCTTCTGTCCACATGGAAGTTCACTCCTAGAAGGAGTAGCACAGAGCTGTTCAATTCTTTGGAGAAAAGTGATGGTTCTTTATATAATGATGTTGTCCTCTGATAAGCATTGCAAGGTAACAGCAAACCTCTCAACAGTGCAGTATTTATGCTGGATTTCAACCTTCCTGCCAAAGCAGAGAAACTGCTGATGCCTGCATTTTGGACTCCCAAGAATGCCAAAGGAACTCGGCACTTCAATCCTCCAGAGTTTACAGCCTTTGGGGAATCTCCAGATGTGAGGGAAAACTTGTGTAAAAACAACTGTCCCTCCCCCAGCCCTCCGACAAGGGGTTCCAACTCTTGTGGTTTTATTTATTTGGCCAGAGAGAGGCTTTGGTGGGGTCTGGGGATTTTTTCAGCCTGTTTGTTTTGAGAGTCTGTGTTTATGCTCTTCAGAAATTCACAAAAATGTTTGTGAACCATTGGGCTGGACCCCAAACCAGATAGAAATTCATCTCCAACACCCATCATCTCCCAGTCAAACAGCAGCCCCAAAGATTCTCAAAAGCCATCATTTTCCAAACCGCACATGAAGGAATGTAAAAGGGGGCATATTGGGGGGGGGCAGGGTTGAGGGGGATGTTATTCTACTACCATCCCCCCCCCATTAACATTTGGAGGGGGAGTGGATTTAGAGACTATCAAAAGCCTGGGGAAAGTGTGAGGAATGGAGTTGAAATAATTTGCAGCTAAAAAATAGGAGAAAGGAGCATTTATGTTGAAAGGTTAATATAACTGCAAACCTATTCAAATGAGGATGGTTAGGGGTGGGTGGGGAAAAGCCGTTAAAGCCGTTAGTGCCACAGTGGCAATCACTGTTCTGGGAGGAAAGTGCTCTGATAAAGCTAGGGCAGCATTCAGCCCAGATGTTCGTTTGTCAATGCAAAACAAAACCCAAAAAGCTTTAAATTATTCTTTACAACTAGAAAGACGCTGGTTAATACACACCATATGAGCAGAAATGCTCTTTTAAGCCACCCCTCCCATTCCATCCCCCTCCCCAACCCTCGGGAGTCTATCCTTGGCTGGGAGTCTACATGGTGCTGCTAGCGCCTCCTTTTCTCAGCCCAACACCCGATCCCTTACCCCCACCCCAACCCTCAAC
>NW_025387138.1:0-5623 GCF_016433145.1 Gracilinanus agilis
GGAGGGAGGGAGGGAGGGAGGGAGGAAGGAAGGAAGGAAAGTGATGATTCTTTCAACCTGAATTTCCCTCAGAGTTTACATCATCATCATCTGATCTTGCCCTTGAGGGAAAATGACTTCATTCTCCACATTTGTATCCTCAACACCTAGCTTTAATGGGTCCTTAATAAATGTTTTTCAATGGACAATGGTCATTAAGAAGATACAGTTTCCATTTACAAAAAGTTACTGACCTTTTCCATGGAATTATCTTAATCCTCACAGCAACCCATTTCATAATTGAATACATTGAGGATTAGGGAAGACTTGCAGCAAAGTGATAGAACTAGGGAGTGGATGAGCCAGGCCTCAAAACCAAAACTCCTAGGCCAGTGTTTTTTCCACTTTGCCTAATGGGAAATATTAGACCTTCTTTAGATAGATAGTATTCTTTTTTGAACAGAGATTACTAAAGAGGTATGAGTACAGTACATCGGAGCCATAAAAACTAGTAGAATGAGGCTCTTTTTTTTTTCATCAGCAAAAGAGACTCCAAGGAACTGAGTAAAACTTCCTCAGCTACCATGGCCCACATAGTTCCTTTAGAAATATCAGAAAACATTGTATAGATCTCAGCATGAAGAAATCCCAAAGGACTACAAAGAATGTTTACTGCATGACCAATAGGCGCAGACTCAGATCTGGCCAATCTCAGGCTGGGGCATACCTTTTTCTAGGAGAAAATGATTGCCTTAGGCAGATTACAGAGGCCAATGAGAGCATTTTTTTTAAAAAAAACCCTTAGCTTCCATCTTAGAATCAATATCGCATATTGGTCAGAAGAGCAGTAAGGGTTAGGCAATGGGGGTTAAGTGACTTGTCCAGGGTCATACAGTGAAGGCCAATGAGATTATTTCTAGATGAAGTCTCACATCCCAGACAGCAGAAAGACTATCCAAAAAGGAGTATGGAGTATGGAGATGTGGGTTCTTATCTTAATTCTATGACTTCCTAACTGAGTGACCTGGGCAAGTACCTTCTCTGACTCTTTTCTCTCCTATAAAATGAAAAAGTATATATAAGAAAGGGCAATGAACTTTAAGTCAGAAAGTCTAGGCTCATTTCCTGACTCTGCTACCCATCATCACCTTTATGACTAAGGACAAGACATGAATTTTTTGGGTCAAAATGAATAGGATGGGCTAGGTAGCTTTTCTCCTTGTTAGCTTAACATTATATTTTTCAAATAAAAAACATTATTTTCCCTCTTTTTCACCTCCCCACCTTCAATTGGGAAAAAAGAAAGAACAATAAAACCCTTGTAGCAAATATACAAAGTTAAGCAAAATAAATTCCCTCATTGGTGACATTCAAAAATATGTGCCAATTTTTGTTTTGAGTCTACCCTTTCTGGTTCTAAATCTATGATGCTAGTAATATTACAAAGTGGAAACCAAATCCAAGGCCTAGATTTCAGCCTTAGTATGAGAGTAATGATTTAAGAAATCTTTTGCTTTATGCCAAGGGAAATATAAATTGGTCAAAAACATTGATAAATATCTACCCAAAATATTACAACAGCTTCCTAGCTAGTCTTCTTGCCTCTAATCTCATCCATCTCCAATCCATCCAACACATGACTAACCAATTAATCTTCCTCTGATTTCACTCTACTATCCTCAAACTTTCAATCTTTCCGTATTGTTTCTTGAATAAAGTTGATACTCATTAGACTGGTATGTGAGCCCCTCCAACCTCCTTCTCCAACCTCATTTCATTTACTTTGTGCTCCAGTCAAATTGTGTCATTTATCTGCCTCTAAATACAACACACACTCTCTGGCTTCCATGCCTTTGTCACAAATGTTTCCCATGCCTAGAATTCTTTGCCCCCTATCTACCTCAGTAAAATTCTACCCAACCTTCAAGGCATAATTCCAAGTTGCCTCTTCCATGAAGCCTTACCTGATCCTCCCAGCCAAAGGGATCTCTCCCTTCTACAAATTCTTCTAATGATTTGACTGTTGCTTTACTATTTTGTTCTGTTTTGTACATGATTTCCCTTTCTGGCTAGATTATAAACTCCATGATGGTGGGAATCATGTCATATTTGAATTTACATTTTTTGATTGCCTCACATAATATTTTCTAGCAAACAGATGTCCAATTGGTTGAAGTGAATGGCATACCATGGTTGCTCTGTGAGCTACTAAGAAACTGCATGCACTATTTTCTCACTGATTTAAAAAATGAATTTCAAAAATTCTGTATCCTCGGCCAATGAATTAGAATCACAGGATTCAGAGTTGGGATGGATCTCTGCTGCTATCTAAGCCAATTCTAATATGGAAAAGAATTCCTTTACCCAACAACATGCCCATCCAGTAATTATTCAGCTTCTGCTTGAACGTCCAAAGAAAAGCTTTTCCAAGGAAATTCATTCCATTTTTGGATTATTGTAATTATTAAAAAGGTTGTTACTTCAAGTTTAAATTTGTCTCTTTACAATTTCTACCCATATTGCTTCTAATTTAGATCTTTAGAGTCAAGCAGAAATCTAATCCTTTCAAACAAAGTAGTCTTTGAGATGCTTACAGGCATCTATCATGTCCATCATCTTCCTTCTCTTCTTTTTTCCTAGGCTTAACATTAAGAATATACTGTTTTTTAGTTGACAATGTTTTGAACATTTCAACTCTTAAGTTTTTCTACCCAGAGACTCTCTATACAATAGTTAAATTATCAACAAGCTGAAGGCACTGGGAGGTTATAAAACAATGAATGTTGTTGCCATGCAAATAATTCTTCCATCATGAGTCTGGCTTTTCACATGCTTCCTTTTTCTCAGTAAGAGACACAACCATATTTAAATTATATGGGCCAAATTAGGTAATTTTGCCCATGTGGCCTGTTGATAAGAGGTTGTATCAAAGACCCCTTTGGGAAGTTTATGGATCATATTTCAGAATAATGGTTTTAAATGACTAAAATAAAATGCCCAGGATTACAAAGAAAACCAATTATATTCAAAAACAGTAATCAAAATATTAAAAAAGCAAATTTACAGGCCCAAGATTAAGAATTCATGATCCATAAGCTCTAGCCAATTGATGACATATTTTTGCAGGGAATCAGTACTCTATTCAATTCAACAAGGAAAATTTTTTCAACCTGTTTGGAAAAGATAGAAGTCACAGATTCACAAACTTCCTGCCCAGAGGGCAACAAAGGCTAGAGATGAGTAGGAAGAACTCATACAACTGTAAATATATTCAGGAAATCGGTAGCATTTATTCATCACTTCTATGTGCCAGGTTCTGTGCTATGTCATGGGGATACAAAGAAAAAGCAAAAAGTAGTCTCTGCCCTTAAGGAGTTTACACTCTAATGAGGCAAGCATATATATGTCAGAACACACAAGACATTCAGAATAGATTAAAGGTAACCTTAGAGATGTTGGCACTCTCAGTAATCCAGTCCCTCCTTGTTTTAGTAATATCTATGCTACTATTTCTGGTCATAATAGATATAAATAGGTTCTCATTTTTCTTTAATTTGAAAATTATTCAGTGTTTTTACATATCCTTTTCTAGAAACAAGCCCTATTAAAAAATGAATGGGACATCATCATAATCATTATTTGACATTTGTCAAATCCCCACTGGATTTTTGCCCTTGTTATCTATGCCCCTAGCCTATGTGCCCAGGAACAAAGGACTACTTCAATCAGGGCTCTCTGTGTGTATGCACATACATAGAATGATATCTTAGGATTGAGCTGTCTTTTGCTGAATATCAATGCTCTCTCCTCTATCCCAGAATTAAACCAAGAAAAAGCATCCTCTTGAAAGATAAGTGCCTGATTAAAATGTATGGACAGATTTTTTTCCCTTTTATAAACTTGAGAAGTCACTCTTATCTACTCTCCAGGCAATTTATTTGAATTGTAAAGAATTAACAGACTCTGAAATGAACAGAAAAGATGACGTAATCCAGGCTGCTAATAAGTTTTGGTTAAATATTAGCTGGGAATGTAGTACATTTTAAAAGAGCATTTTTAAATGTATTAACTTCAGAAAGAAATTTAAATTAAATGAAAAAAGAAGAGATCTATTTTTACTAGCAGGAAAATTCACTATTTTTTAAACAAACAATAAGAGAAGCTCTCTGAATATATTTGTTCAATTAGCCAACTTGCATTCATGCTTTTAAGCCTTAGCAGTTTCAGGAATAATTTCATCATTTTAACATTATTTGTGCTTTTACTATTAAATACTTTTAAAAAATGAGAATTAAAAAAAAAACTTCCAAGAGAACTATTAGCCTCTTTAGGGTTGTGTGAGATGAAGCTGAAAATGCTTATTATAAAGCAGATTATATTCAAGTATATCTTTTTTTTTCAAACATTTATTAATATTCATTTTTAACATGGTTACATGATTCATGCTCCACCTTTCCCCTTCACCCCCCGCACTCCCCCCACCCATGGCCGATGCACATTTCCACTAGTTTTGTCATGTGTCCTTGATCAAGACCAATTTCCAAATTGTTGGTAGTTGCATTGGTGTGGTAGTTTCGAGTCCATACCCTCAATCATGTCCACCCCGACCCATGCGTTCAAGCAGTTGTTTTTCTTATATGTTTCCTCTCCTGCAGTCCTTCCTCTGAATGTGGGTACCGTTCTTTACCATAAATCCCTCAGAATTGTCCTGGGTCATTGTATAGCTGCTGGTACAGAGGTCCATTACATTCAATTTTACCATAGTATATCAGTCTCTGTGTACAATGTTCTTCTGGCTCTGCTCCTTTCACTCTGCACCTGTTCCTGGAGGTCTCTCCAGTTCGCCTGGAACTCCTCCAGTTTATTAGTCCTTTTAGCACAATAGTATTCCATCACCCACATATACCACAGTTTGTTCAGCTATTCCCCAATTGAAGGACATACCCTCCTTTTCCAATTTGTTGCCACCACAAAAAGCGCAGCTATAAATATTTTCGTACAAGTCTATTTATCTATAATCTCTTTGGGATACAAACCCAGCAATGGTATGGCTGAATCAAAGGGCAGGCATTCTTTTATAGCCCTTTGACCATGATTCCAAATTGCCAGCCAGAATGGTTGGATCAGTTCACAACTCCACCAGCAATGCATTAATGTCCCAATTTTGCCACATCCCCTCCAACATTCATTACTCTCCCCTTCTTTCATTTTAGCCACTCTGCTAGGTGTGAGGTGATACCTCAGAGTTGTTTTGATTTGCATTTCTCTAATTATTAGAGATTTGGAACACTTTCTCATGTGCTTATTGATACTTTTGATTTCTTTACCTGAAAATTGCCTATTCATGTCTCTTGCCCATTTATCAATTGGGGAATGGCTTGATTTTTTATACAATTGATTTAACTCCTTGTATAATTGAGTAACTAGACCCCTCTCAGAGTTTTTTGTTATAAAGATTTTTCTCCCAATTTGTTGTTATTCTTCTGATTTTGACAACATTGTTTTTGTTTGTACAAAAGCTTTTTAGTTTAATATAATCAAAACCATTTAATTTACATTTTGTAATTTTCTCTAACTCTTGCTTGGTTTTAAAGTCTTTCCTTTCCCAGAGATCTGACAAGTATACTATTCTGTGTTCACTTAA
>NW_025387139.1:0-8363 GCF_016433145.1 Gracilinanus agilis
AAAGGAAAGGAAAGGAAAGGAAAGGAAAGGAAAGGAAAGGAAAGGAAGGAGAGAGAGAAGGAAGGAAAGGAAGGGAAGGAGAGGGAGAAGGAAGGGAAGGAAAGGAAAGGAGAGAGAGAGAGAGAAAGAAAGAAAGAGAGAGAGAGAGATATAAAGAGATAGGGAGAGATAGAGAAAGAGGGAAAGGAAAGGAAAGGAAAGGAAAGGAAAGGAAAGGAAAGGAAAGGAAGGAGAGAGAGAAGGAAGGAAAGGAAAGGAGAGAGAGAGAGAAAGGAAAGGAAGGGAAGGGAAGGAAAGGAAAGGAAAGGAGAGAGAGAGAAAGGAAAGGAAAAGAAGACAATGCTGATGCCACCGATGACAATGATGACGATGACAGTAGAACCTCCAACAACCAGAGTTTCCAAATATAAGTGGAAGGTACCTTGGTGGCCATCTAGTCCCACACAGATAAAAAGGAATCCTCATACAACATACTAATCAAGTTTGGCCACCTAGCCTCTGCTTGAAGACCCCCAAAGATGGGGAGCCCCTGCCTTGAGGGAGCCCTTTCCATTTAGGACAGCTCTAAGAGTACCCATATGGGGGTCTCAGGCTCTAAGAATCTGTGTCAGTGATTTCTGACCTGTACAAATTTGGGGACCTGTTTTGAGAGGATAAATGACAGCTCATTGGGAAATAGTGTCCCAAATCCTTTCTAGCAGGGACATATTCCTTCACTGTGTGTGATAGAATCTCCTCATAGATACCTCTGAGAGGTATAATCTTGACCCAAGCAAGACCGTGTCCAGACCTCAGCTGGGAAGCTCGCATAACATGGGCCGGGGATGTCTAGTTCTGAATAGCGGGTCCTGAGTGGGTCACAGCAGGCTCCGGCATAGCCCAACAACGTGCTTATTAAAGGAGTGGTTGGTCAAAGACGACAAGGATGACGAAGGAGAGGGGATGGATGGTAGCCGGAGGACAGTCTGAAGCCTGCCGGCTCCCAGGTCAGATGAGAGAACCCAGAGGAAGAGCTCAGGCTTTAGGACGAGTCTCTGCAGGATCACCGAGGACGAGGGTCAGCGTCACACAGGATGACGGGGGTGGATAAATTGTGATTTGCACTGGTGGAGAGAGAACCCAGGAGTGATTTCGCTGGCATCTTGCTGCCTATGGATGGTCCTTACATCAGGGTATCTGAGGCCCAGAATGAAAAGAAATCAGCCAATTGATCCAAAAGCACTAAATTGCTTATGTATCCCTTATCATAGTGGGTGGATTGGAAGCAAACTGGCTTCTCCCTCTTTCCCCAGCGCCTTCCTCTGAAGGAGATCCGAGCTTCTCTCTCCCAATTCTTTCCTCAGGGTTCACTTTTCCTTAGACAAAACCTCCACTCCTCCTCCTCAGTCAAGAGTGGATCGGCTTTCAGAAAGAACAATGAAGTCACTTCCCCAGGCCTTCTTCCACACGCTCACTCTTAGTCTCGTCTCTTCCAGGGGGAGGAGATGGGGAAGACAGTAGATTCCGTTTCACTCCGCTTTAAGCAATGCATTACGTATTGATAAGCTAAAACTCATGGCTAGTCGAATCCATGTAGCTCGAGCCCCCACTCAGGATAAAGCCTGGACCAAGGTCCAAATCTCCAACCTTAAAAAAAAAATCTGCATATCCTACAAGTCATTCAGTGCCTCCTGCCTCCCTTTTATAAAAAGGAATCACACAGCCGAGCAGGTCGGGTCTATCCTGCTTTTTGTCTAGAAGGACACGAGTCCTGGAAGAGGACCAAAATGACATCACGGGTCAGGGACGGCGTCCAGTGTGTCCAGCTGCGGCCGATCAGACCGATAGCAGCTCAGAAGGCTGTGCCACGGCCATGCCCACGTAACCCCCGTGAACATTTGGGATGGAGACGCCTCTACATGTGCTCATCTCACGTTTCTTTTATATACATTTCTATATTTCTTTTATATACATTTATAGATACTACAATTCCGTTCTGTCCCAGAGCACACGCTGCCAGGGGAGGCAGAGGGGACTCTCTCTACCAGGCCCTCCAGCGGATGGTCTTAGAGCGTTGCTTGGGACACTTCGAGGTGTGCCCAGCCTGAGGCCGGCAATCAGAATGTCAGAGAACCCCGATCTTCCTGGGAAGGGGACTGGGGGTGACCCTCTCTCCTGTGCCCAGTGCTTCATTGCTAGGAACAAATTTAATCGGCTGATGGCATTCCATTTTTATTGATTTATTTTTGCCCCCGGGCTGGTTGTTAAGCTGTTTGTGGGACACTTGGCCAGGCACCGTGTGCGATCCTATCTCGATGGGCGGCTGGGGAGTGAGCTCAAAGCCTGCCCAAGCTCAGTCCTGATCCCCAAGCCGAGCCGCGAGGAAGGCCGGGCCTCGTCTTCTGAGAACATACAGTGGGCTTGGACACACGAGCTGCCCAGCAGCCGACTCCCTCCCTCACGGGTGACCTGATGGTTGAGTCCAGTGGGTCAAGGCGAATGGCTTTGCTTGGCATCCGTGCCCCGCGATGGTCTGGATGGGTTTGGGCCCCCCCCATGCTGAGGGTTCAAGGTGGGATTCCGTCCACTCACGCCCATTCCTCCTTCCTCTCAGGTCACCTTCACGGACATCGGCCTGACGGCGAGAGACGAGGAGGGAGCGACGGTGCTCCACTTTGCAGCCAGAGGGGGTCACACCCCCATTCTGGATCGCCTCCTCCTGATGGGTGCTCAGATCATCCGAGATCACTGGGGGGGGACCCCTCTCCACGATGCAGCAGAGAACGGACAACTGGAGGTAAGACCCAGCTGTGCTGCCCGGGAGACCCCCACGCCGGCCATTCCCAGGTATCCACGGGTGCCGGTCAGAGACTGTGTAGTGGGAAAAGGGAAGGACGGAGGATCAGGACGTCGGCAAAGCTGCTGACGGCACAGAGGTGGGAGGGAGACCCCCAGGCGAGTGTCTGCAGGCGGGGAAAGTCCCCCCTCTATCCAGGAGAACACAGCTAACGTCTTTCTGGAAATCCAGTGCCAAGTGACCGTGGCCGCTGGGCATCCTTACCAGGATGGGCCGTCCACGTCTCACTCAATCTGCCCCTAATAAAAACCAATGAACCCATCGACAAGCATTAACTAGGTCCAGCTGGGTACGAGATGCCCCCCATTCCCACCCCACCCCTCTGAGCTGTCCTTGACTCCTTTCTTCAGCCCCTCCATCCCCAGGTGCCCGTCTTATCAGTGATGTTTTCTCACCACTTCTAGAATATGTTCCCTCTCACAGCCACCATCTTAATTCAGGGCCCTCTCCGGGGGATGATGACAATAATCTCCTAATTGGTCTCCCTTCCAGTCTCTCCCTTTTCCCATCCATCCTCTGTAGAGCTCTCAAAATACTCTTTTTTGTTTTAACCCTCAACTTCTGTGTATTGACTCCTTGGTGGAAGAGTGGTAAGGGTGGGCCATGGGGGTCAAGTGACTTGCCCAGGGTCACACCGCTGGGAAGCGTCTGAGGCCAGATTTGAACCCAAGACCTCCCGTCTCTAGGCCTGACTCTCCATCCACTGAGCTACCCCGCTGCCCACTCTCAAAATATTCTTAAAGGGACCAGTTAGTGGATAGAGAGCCAGGTGTGGAGCCAGGAGGTCCTGGGTTCAAATTTGGCCTCAGCCACTTCTTGCAGTGTGACGGGGCAAGTCCCCCTGCTTGCCTAGCCCAAGCCCTTCTGCCTTAGAGTCGCACCAAGAAAAGAGTCAGCCATTCGGCCGAGGGTTTCCGTGGCCGGATCACCGTGACTCGGGTCTTCAGGAGGCCGGCAGAATAGGGCGGCTCCATGGACAGGATCCCGAAACTGCACACATCGGGCTGAGAAGGGGAAACTTCAGAACTTTCTTTTTGTCTTCTTTTCACTGGTGTTCCGAAGGAGCCTCCCAGGGAGCCGCCGGCCCAGGCCCTTCTGGCAGGGAGGGCTGCGTGAAGAAGAGCCTTCGGAAGTGCTGGAGGTTCCCAATGGGTTGGGGGTGGCCAGAGAGGCTCAGAACGGCTCTGATCACCCCCCAAATGCAGGCTTTGCTCAAAGAGCAGCGCGGCGGCGAGAGGAGGAGCCTGAGCCTCCGCGGAGGCAGAGAGGCCGCGCTCAGGCCCTCTGCGATCAGAGCCCGGAGCCGCCACCTTCCAGAGCGGGTGGGAGGCAGGAGAGGCTCTGCGGAAAGCGCTTCCCAGCTGCCTGCCGGGAGAGGCGGCCGCGGGGCCAGACGGGGCCAGGCCGGGGCCAGTCCGGGGCCAGGCCGGGGCCAGACAGGGCAGGTCGGGCCAGACGGGGCCAGACGGGGCCAGACGGGGCAGGCCGGGCCAGGCCGGCCGCCTCACTCTGGCCGATGCTCTCCTTGCAGTGCTGCCAGACTCTGATTTCGCACCGGGCGGACCCCAGCCTTCAGGACGGCGACGGCTACACGGCGTTGGACCTGGCGGTCTACAACGGGCACCACGACTGCTTCCGGTACCTGCTGGAGGTGCAGAAGCTGGTAATGGCGAGGGACGCGGCCAGAGGGGTGCCGGGGAAGACCCTCCCCCTTCTGGGCCCCATCCGGGCTGCTTCCGCCTTGCCCAAGGCCCCCCCAATGGCTTCTAGGGCTTCCCTGGGGCGTCCCCAGGCGGGGGGGGGGGGGCCTGGCTGCAGCTCAGCGCACCAGCTTCTACGGGGGAAATCGGAGGAGCCCCAAAGCTTCAGGAGGGGGCGGGCAGAGCCGGGCCGGGCAGAGGAACGAGCTCCCCAGAGGCCTGACTTCGGCGAGGGGACCCCAGAGAGCCGGCCGCCCCCAGCACAGAGGGGCCTCTGAGGGGCCCAGGGCACCCCTGGGTGGAAGCTTGTGGCCCCTAACCCCAGGCCAGGGGGAGGCTGGGGGACCCGAGTCGGACCAGGCTCTGGCAGCGAGGGCCACTTTAAGGCCAAGATCCCAGGTTCGGGGCTGCCCAACATTCAGCCTCGCCCGCCTTAGAGGCCGTCCCGTGGCGGCTCTCAGCTTGGACAGAGCCCGCGGCTTGGCTCTACCCGGGGAGGGAAGGGAGCCGGCGTGGCAGCATACCTGGGGCCTGCCTCGGGCACGTGGGCCCGGCCGGGGCCCCAACGTAGGTCAGCCTCTTCCTTCGGAATACCCCGGGCGGCAGGGGTCCTGGAGGGCGTTTCCACACCAGAAGGTCCTTGTAGCTCTGAGATCGCAGGCCTGGCCTCCCCCCGCCCTACACAAGGAAACGCTGGCTGGAGGGAAGGCGGCCTCCAGGGACGAGCTCCGGAGGCTTCTGGGTTTCTCCACAGAGCTGATCCCTTCCACCCACCCCCAAATCCGTGATAGGGTTTGGCTGGGATCCCCAGAAGCTGGACATCCGGGAGAGACTCTGGAGGTGACAGGAACGGGCCGAGCTAGAGATCATCAGGTCCAACTTCTTGTTTTAGTTATTTATTTTTTTTAAACCCTTCACTTCTGCGTATTGTCTCATAGGTGGAAGATTGGTAAGGGTGGACAATGGGGGTCAAGTGACTTGCCCAGGGTCACACAGCTGGGAAGTGGCTGAGGCCGGATTTGAACCTAGGACCTCCCGTCTCTAGGCCTGACTCTCCATCCACTGAGCTACCCAGCTGCCCCCTAACTTTCTTATTTTAAAGATGAGGAAACTGAGGCCGCAAAGTCAAGGTCTCAGCTAGTCCGTGCTTAGAGAGAGATCTGAACCCGGCTCTCCCGACTCCAAGGTTCCTGATGGGAGGAGGACCCTTTGGCTTCTTGGACCCGGGGATGTGCTAGTTCTGATGTTCAGTCGTGCCCCACACGTGACCCCATGGGGGGTTTTCTTGGCCGAGTGACGGAAGTGTTTCCCGTTTCCTTCTCCACCCCATTTTACAGATGAGGAAGTGGAGGCAAATGAGGTGAAATGACTCGCCCAGAGTCACCCGGCTAGGAAGCATCTGAGGCTGGATTTGAATCCAGGACCTCCCAATCCCAGGCCCGGCGCTCTCCCCACTGTGCCACCTCGTTGCCCTCCTTACAGTCATTCTCTCCCCACCCGTCCTCCGGCTTTGACTTGGTTCATCTGTCAAGGAGAGAAAACGCTGATATTGGTTTGGTTTCCTCAGGCCACTGGCGGGTCTGTTCATCGTCCATTTGGGTCAGGACTTCCCTGGGGGACGCGTGGCCTCCCCTCTTGGTCTCCTCCACGAGTGTTTAGGGGGGTCCGAGGTCTTCCTGTCATCTGCAGAAGCCGTGCAGAAGCCCCGCGGCCACAGAGCCGGGCCCTCTGCCAGGGTTTTGGGGAGCCCCTTTACCCCCACCCGGCGCTCTGTACGGTCACGTGCAGAAGAGTCTCTCCACGGCTGTCCCCATCCCAGCGGAAGCTTCGGGAAGGCGACGACTGCCTGGCGTGTCTGTTTCCAGCCCCCAGCAGGGGCCCAGAATACCGCCAGAGCTTGGAAAAGGCGTCAAATGGACCCGAAGAGATCATCGGAGGCCCGAAAGGTAAAGACCAAGTTCTGGGCCTCGAGTCGGGGATTGTCCATCCGCAAGCATCGGCCAAACGCCTCCTGGGGGCCGGCCTCGGTCCAGGCCCCGGAAGGCCCCAGAAGGCCCCGGAAGGCCCTGGAAGGCCCCAGAAGGCTCTGGCAGGCCCCGGAAGGCTCCAGAAGGCCCCAGAAGGCTCCAGAAGGCTCTGGCAGGCCCCGGAAGGCTCCAGAAGGACCCCCAGAAGGCTCCGGAAGGCCCCAGAAGGCTCCAGAAGGCCCCGGAAGGCCCCAGAAGGACCCCCAGAAGGCCCTGGAAGGCCCCAGAAGGACCCCCAGAAGGCTCCGGAAGGCCCCAGAAGGCTCCAGAAGGCCCCAGAAGGCTCCAGAAGGCTCTGGCAAGCTCCAGAAGGTCCTGGAAGGCCCCAGAAGGCCCTGGAAGACTCTGGAAGGCTGCGGAAGGCCCCGGAAGTCTCCGAAAGACTCTGGAAGGCCCCAGAAGGCCCCAGAAGGCTTAAGACAAATCTAAAGCCGCTCCTTCCCTCTGCCTCGCACCCAGGACCCTTAAAGGACTGCAGAAATGTGCCTTAGAATGAACCAGATTTAGATTCAGTAAAGTGGCCCCCAAACAGCACAGGCAGCACAGATATCGGTAAAGGGGGGGGCCTGGCAGACCAGGGGATCAGGCAGGGCTCTGCTCCCACTTGGGACACCTCCTGCCTCCCTGACTACAGGCTGTCCCTTCCGCTTCGGTCAGTGGGAAGGGAACCAGGAAAGTCAGAGGCTGCAGGGATCAAGCGGGATGAGGCCTTTCCGAGTTTCGGGTTGTGCGAGGAGCCCAGAAGCCTGATGAGATTGTGAAGGGTTTAGGAGAGGGCGAGAGGGGGAGGGGAGGCAGCTTTTTCTAAGAGTTCGGCCAGGAAGGAAGGAAGGAGAACATTTTGTTTGCCCGGAAGAAGGGCAGAAAAGGGCCTGTTTCTGGGCAGTGTGGGAAGGACCGTTGATGGGGAAGGAAGAGTCAGGCTTGGAGATGGGAGGTCCTGGGTTGAAAGGTGGCCGCAGACACTTCCTAGCTGGGTGACCCTGGACAAGTCACTTCCTGCCCATTGTCCAGCCCTCAGTGCTCTTCCACCTTAGTGCGGACACTTGATTCCTAGCCAGAAGGGAAGAGTTGTTGGCGTGTTTGTTTAAGGGTGCTTTAGAGAAGGAAGGGCCGGGAGGGCCATTGGAGAGGAGGGAGTCCTTCTCAGGGAAGGGGAAGGGGAGAAGCTTGGAACAGCCTCTCTGGCCAGGAGGAGGAGTCGCTTCGGTTCTGTCCGGTTCTTTTTGAACCTTTCGGGGTTCTCTTGGGAAAGACGCTCAAGTGGTTCGCCGTTTCCTTTTCTGGTTCATCTGACAAACGAGGAAACGGAGGCAAACTGGGCTGAGTAACTTGACGTGGCCTAGGGAGGGCGTGAGGGCCTGAGGGGGAGCCGAGGCGGAGCGTCCCCCCACCGAGCTTCGAAGCTTTCACGGTCCCCGGTGCGTCCCAGATCCTTACCGCAGGCCCGCTTTCTGGCGCGGAGCCTCTTTGGACCCCTCCGGTGGTGCCCCTCACGAGGCCTCAACATCCACCCGACGAGCAGCCGCGGCAGGTCTCGGCCCCCAACGCTGGCATCTGTGTGGAAGGACCGGCCGGGGCTGGCACGCTCCTTTTCCTCTTTCTTCCCACTAGGAAGCTCACAGCTTTGCCAACACAGGCCCTGAGTTCAAATCCTGCTCATCTGCTTCTTGGCAGAAGGACAAAGCCCCGGACCTTTGTCCCCTCCTCCGTCGCGTGGGCAGGGTGGTACCTAGACTGGGTCCTTCTCAGGCCCAGTGAAGGACGCTTCGCTTCGGAGTGTTTGCATGCCCCCCCCAC
>NW_025387140.1:0-11037 GCF_016433145.1 Gracilinanus agilis
TATATATATATATATATATATGTATATGTATATGTATATGTATATGTATATATATATATATATAGACACATGTCACATGAATCTAAATATACATACATGGGAGGAGGGAATTAGATGAATGGTGGAAAGGGTACTAGAACCAGAATCAAGAAGACCTGAGTTCAAATCTGGACTCAGACACTTATTAGCTATGTGACTCTGGGCAAGCCAGTTAACCCTGTTTGTTTCAGTTTCCTTATCTGTAAAATAAACTGGAGAAGGAAATGGCAAACCATTCCAGGATTTATGCCAAGAAAACTTCAAATGGGGTCACAAATAGTAAAACACAACTGAAACGACTAAATGACAACCTAGATATATGTATAGGCTCTGTGTGTGTGTGTGTGTGTGTGTGTGTGTGTGTGTGTATGGGAGTGGGGCAAGGAGAGGGAAAAAAAGGATTTTGTTTATGTAAAAACAAAAAATAATCCTTAAAATAGAGAGTTGGGGGTGGGAGGCTGTTGCTGCTGCTACTACAGACTAGAAAACTTGTAGCCACTTTCATCTGAGGTCCCTTTCTGGTTAATTTTCTTTAATGGTTTTCCTTTAGTCTAAGAGCTCTCCCAGAATTGCCATAATTTAGAAATGTTTATAATATAAAAGCAAAACTCAGCATTGGTACTTAAAAAAAGAAGAAGAATTGAAGGTTAAGAGCTGGAAGGAATCCAAGACCTCCTCTGGCCGAGGGCCTCTTCAGCTGACAAGGTCGGTTTTTACTTTGCTCATTTTGATCACTTCAGTTGCCTATAGATGAGCATTTTTGTAATCCTAACCCCCTTGAATTTAGGCATTTGAAAACAAGATTAGACAAAGTGTCCAGAGCCTTCTTCCCCACACAGGCTGCCCCATTTGGGGTCTCAGACACATCAAAGAGAAGAATCAATCCAACTTCTCCCTCACCTTTCCAACCAAGGTCCAACTGTCAGCATCCCAGCTGGGATCCCATTCCAGGTCTCTCCATAATCCTCTTGTGCTTCTCCTGTGCCTCTCAAATATCATGATTGTCTAAGAGACTTTTTAAAAAACCTATTTATGAGTTCCAAAATAGAAGTGCAGTAAAGACCTCAGCTTCCCCATCTATGGGGGTAATATCTGTAGCACCAAGTTCACAGGTTTGTACATAAGTAAAAGCACTCAGTAAACTTTAAAGAGTTCCAGAAATGTTACTTGGTTTTCCTTTGTTCCAAGGGAGGGTTTAATCCTGGCATCAGGAATGAATATCCAAAAAAATAGTATGATGGCACCATGACATTAATTTTGGATCTATATCAACCATGGGGGCAGCTAGATATTGCTACAGTGGTTAGAGTTGCTGGCCTAGGGTCAAGAAGATTCAGCTTCTTGAGTTCAACTATAGCCTCAGAACTTCCTAGCTGCGTGACTGGGCAAATCACTTAACACTGTTTGCCTCAGTTTCATCATCTGTAAAGTGAGTTGGAGAAGGAAAAGTCAAACCATGCCAGTATCTTTCCCTAGAAAACCTTCAATGGTGTCACCAAGAGCCATACAACACTGAAATAACTGAACCATAGGCATAAGTCTTACATTTCAGTAGCATCTTTTGTGATGAGGGTCAGTCAGAAAGGAACAGTTCCTTCCTTGCTCCAATCCCTTTTTGTTTGAAGATCTATGGTCTACTTCACACATGGATAAAAATGATAGCTTTTTATAATCAGGGAAGAGAAAGGGGAATATAAACTCATTATCTGTAGAGTCGCTGAAAGCATCTCTGTAATAATTATGGTAAAAGAAAGGGCAGGGACGAGAGGGTCTGGGGTCAGATCTTAATCCTGAAACTTAACACGGTGTGTGACTCTGAACAAATCGCTTATCCCCCAAGGTCTCAGTTTCCTCAGATAAAAAACAAGAAGGTTGGACCAGTTGGCCTTGGATCTCTACATCTAAATTGGATAACTCAAAATCTAAAATTCTTACATGTAATTTTTAGGAGGAGAGGAAGAATATGTTTTTCTTTTTTCTTTGCAGTAAGGGGCATTTCAGTTCTGGGGACAAGAGCTAGGAGAATCCATAGATACCATGATATTAAAAAAAAACTTTTCAAAATATAGCTACTTGAAATTAGATTCTTAGCTGCTTTTGCTGTCTTTCTCTAAGTCTCTATATTTTGAAAGCTTTTCATTCTATAGAATTTGGAGATTATAAACATTTTGAATGGTGACATCTATAAAAAATAGTTATTCTTAAAATTTTTGAATTCATGCTAGGACCTTGGGATTGTTAGTAATAGTTCCATTTAAGTTACTCTTTTGTGCCCATGTGAATTATTTTCTAATAGTGTCATTATTGTTATTACTATTTGGCATTAGGTAGTAAGCAAAAAAAAAATAGAGTCAGTGCTAGCTCCTATACTATTGACCAGTGATGGGCAAACTTTTTAAAGAGGGGCCAAAGGAAAGGAAATGCTCATCTGTCAGTCTGTTTCTAAGACAACTCTTTTGAAGTTTCATTGTATTGTATCCTACTCATTGTATTCGTCAGGTTAGGAATAATGTCGCCGGGACAGATAGAACATTTCAGGGGGCTGCATCTGGCCCATGGGCTGTAGTTTGCCCATCACTGCTATAGACTATATCAACTGCCTTCTTCGGGCATCAAAATTCCCTCCATTATGAGTTTATTAAATCATTTATAATTCCAAGAGGTTGAAGTAAATATTTAATATTTGATTCCTAATCCATAAATATTTACACGTTGAGATTTGCTCCATGTTTTACAAGACCACCAGAGGTTTGCCATTCTTAACAAGTGTGACTAATGAAAGCTCGCAATTCCCCAACTCCAAAGTCGAGGCTGCTCGAGCCCACCAGTTTCTGGGAAAGCCAGTTCTTGCAATAACCATGAGGTAAGCTCTTAACTAGCGTGCAATTGGCATCATTAATAGTCTTTAAAGTCTCTTGCTTTAGGACAGTCAGTCCCAGGGAGGGAAGGTGATGGAGGGAGTGGGAGCAGGAACCAGACCTGATGGAATCTTGAAGATAACTTCTGAGTGGGAGCATCCAGGAAGTCATCTTGTTATCCAGAACGTTCAGGTTCTCAGTGGCTGACAACCAAATCCACACATCCAGCCAGCATATCTGCCACTTCTAACCTTCAGTCTAACATCACCAATTGCTCACTCGGCGTTCCGACCTGGATGTCAAACTCAACATGTTTGAAATGAAACTCATTCTCTTTCCCACTAAACTCATCTGTCCTCCCAAAGCTCCTTGTTTCTGCCCTGAACATAAATATTCTGTTAGTCACCCAGGTCTCAGCCTAGGAGTGATGATGAACTCTTCTCCTCTACCTCCCCCTCCAGAGCCAATAAGTTTCTACGTCTTCTCCATCTTGTCTCTGCAGAGTCTGGTATCTGTTTCCATCTTGCCACGCAGCCAGCCACCTCCCTCGTTGAAGCCTTCCTTCATCCTGTCTTGTTTATCTTATTAAAAAATGTTTCCTAATTGTTCTCACTGCCTCAAAACTCTCCCTTTTCTAAATCATCCCGTATTCTTTCCTACCACATTTGATGTTCCTAAAGTACAGTATGGCTGTGTCATTCCTCTGAAGAAGAAGCTTCAAAAGTTCCTTCATGAGATTAAGATAAGTTACAAACTGCTCTATCTCCTGGGTGGACGGCCCTTCACCATCCAGCTCCTACCTAATTTTGTGAGCTGATTTCCGACTATCCCCCATCATGCCCTCTAAGTGCCGGTCAAATTAGCCCACTTGCTATTCCCAGGAGACAGCATTCCCCAGTTCCTTTCCCCAATCTGGCCTCTCTGCACTGGTAATCCTTCCCTCTCAATATCAACCTCCACCAATTTTTCCCCTGCTAATAATCACTGACTCAGTCAAGGACTTGTGCAAAAAATAGGGAAAGGAGAGTCATAATATCTGAGTTTCAGCTGTGCTTAATAGCTAGGTAACCTTAGGCAAGCCAGTTACATTTCCGAGCCTCAGTTTCTTCATTTGGAACAAGAAGACAAGCAGTCCTGACACTCCTGACACCCTGGGTTGCTGTCAGAAAGATGATTTTTGGATGAGTCATAAAACTATATGAAAATGGGGCTTCTCCTTGCAATAGTAACAGGAAACTAGTTGTGGTACCTAGAGAAATGATATTGGACTTGGAGCAAAATAACCCGAGTTCAAATCTCAGCTCTTCCACTTCTTAGCTTATCAGTTGTGCAATCCACAAGTATTTATTTAGTATGATTATGATGTAACTGATAGGGACTTCCTGGCCTCAAAGCCATGAAGTCTTGGGGTCAAGACCTACTTCTACTTCATAGTGACTGTATGACCTTAGACCAGTCATGTTCCCTCAAAATGCTGTGAGCAACTAATGAAAATTATAAGTTGCAGATAAAATTGTCTTGGTAGAGGGAGTTTCCTTACCTGTGAGTTTTAATATCAATGAAATCACTGGCCGATTCCCTATCCTCTATGCACCATTTACTCTGTGAGATACTTAAGATTCATAGACAAGAGCAAAACAAAAGTCTGTGACCAGAATAGTCTTTTTACTTTTCTGAGCTACAATTTTGCCATCTTTAAAATGGGAGTAATACTAGTCTTTCTTACAGGATTGTCAAGGATCCAAAGAATAAAGAGCAACAAGCATTTACTAATTTGAGAGGAAGGGTGGTGTAGTAGATAGAGTAGATAGGAAAACTTGAGTTTAAGTCCCTTCTCTGATGTGTCCTGGCTGTGTGAGCCTAGGCAAGTCATGTCTCACTGGCCCAGACAATTCTAGAACATTATAACGGGCAGAGAAAGGGATGACTTAAGTGAATGGAGGAATCCCGAAGTTCCCTCTATCTCATCTCTGTCTCTACCCTCATCTCTCCTCTGCCATGGCCACCACCCTAGTGAAGGTCCTCCCATTTCATCTCTGTTGTAGAAGTGTGCTGGCTGGTCTCCCTTTCTAGAGTAGCTTCCCACTGAAGTCTCTCATTCACTCAATCATCCAATGAATCCTCTTAGAGTACAGATCTAATCATGTCACCTCCTTTACTTAATCAGTTGCAAAGGCTCCCTATCACTTTCAGGATCCAAAATAAAAAAAAAATCCTTTGTATGGTTTCGAAAGTACTTCCTGATCTGACTCTGTTCCCACCTTTCCAGTCTACTTAAACTTTATCCCTTTTTTTGTGCTCTTGGATTCAATAATACTCACCTCTTTGGGGTTCCTTGGGAAAAAAACAAAACCAAAAAAATCTAAAACCAACACATTCTCTCTCTTCCCTTGGGGCATTTTCTCTGGTTGCCCCTTATGCCTAAACCTCACTCCTTCCTCCTGTCTGCCTTCTGGCTTCCCTGGATTCCTTCAAGTCTCATCCCAAATCCCACCTTCTGCAATAAGTCCCTCCTAGTATTCCTTTCTGTTAGTGCCTTCCCTTGGAGATCAGGGAGATGCTTCTTGTTTGTATGTAGCTGTTTGCGCATCTACTCCTCCCTTAGACCTGGAGTTCCTTGAGGGCAGGCTCTGTTCTATTACCCACCTTTGTATCTTCAGCACTTAGCACAATGCCCAGCACAAGCTTGTCTACTGATGTTGTCATCTCATATTCCTTTGATCTGCCACACACACAGCTCCTGGGATAACTGACATCCTCCAGCCTTGCTCCGAATCCCCTCCCCTTCCAGGAGCATCTTCTGGGACCAGGGATGCTATTATGGATTTCATGTTGGAAGGGGATTGGCCGAGGGGGGCAGGCGAGGGCAAGCACTGGCCTCCATTTGTAGTAGGGATAATCCTCTCCCCATCATTTGTGACACACAATCATTCCTTCAGTCTGAGACAAGCTCAAAGGATTAAGGTTTTTAGGTCAAGATGCAAGGATAGTGTTTGACCGCAGGGATTACAAAGGGCTGGTTAAAAGAAGAACTTGTCCAATGGAGTAAGGGCTGGAAATTGGGCTCAGGGGCTGCTGGCAAAGACTTTTCTTCATTGAAGTTATAAAAGCAAGAGAAAAAAATGATCTCTTTTTTAAATTTTATTTGAGAGAGAGAGAGAGAGAGAGAGAGAGAGAGAGAGAGAGAGAGAGAGAGGAGCTCCTGTGTATATAGATAGTGCGGTCAAAAAAAAAAACCCTGAAAAATGTGAGGTGGCTAGTTCAAGAATTATTAAGGGATAAGGCTAGAGACTAGAACACTTAGGATTTCACTGGCAAAGGGAACTCCAAGGTGAGGAAACTCCCTCCATTTAGGAAGGTCAACATCTCTTCAACTTAGAGGCCTAAAGAGATGCCAAGCACTAAGAGGAGAATGACTTGTCCAGAGTCACACAGTCAGTGTCATGTTAAAGGCAGGATTTGAACACCTATTTTGAACCCAGTTTTGAGAACTGGTTCTCTCAACTATTAATGCTGCTTACATCAAGAGATATCAGCCATGCCATGTAAATGATGCCAATGCCTCCCAGTGACCCAGGGATGAGCAAGAACAAAGTCCCAACATGGGTTGAGCTGCTGGGACCACAGGGCTTCTAGGAAGATATCTTGGGGTCCTAGTGGTCATTCGGCATGAGGCAGCAATGTGATATGTCAGTACCAAAAGTCAATGGTAGAAGGCCTAGGTTTCACTAAAGAGATTAGCTCATATCTGTTTCTTATCACTATCTAAAGTTTGCAAAGCACTTTCAGGACTTATATCAGCCCTCTGGGTGGCACAAGGGATACAGCATTGGACCTGGAGTCAAAGAGACACAAGTTCAAATCCATCCTCACAATCTTACTAGTTTGTGTGGCCCTAGGCAAGTCACTCAATCTCACTCTACCTCAGTTTTCATATCTGTAAAATTGGAATAATAATACTCATCTACCTAGGTTGTTGTGACACTCAAATGACATAACATTTTAAAAGTGCTTTTAAACCTTAAAGTATTATAAAAACCCTACCTATAATTGCTATTTCTATGTTGTTTTTATTATTACTCTAGGTTTTATTGGCATCCCCAATATTTGGATGAGGGAACTGAGGTTTTTCCCAGAAATGCATGACTATTCACCATCAAGTGGAGTAATAGAAAAAAATGAAGATTTAGTGTCAGAGGAAAACAAGATCTATAGGACCTGCAGGAAGCCACTTGCCTCATTTTCCTCATCTGTAAAAGATGGGAGTTAAGTAAGATGACCTCTGATGTTCCTAAGCTATGATTCAGAATACTAATTAATATTCCTTCAGCATGCCTCAGTTTCCCCTTCTTTAAAACAAGGAGGTTGGCCAATATGACCTCAAAGTCTTTTCTATGATTCTCCCTTCTTTCTCCTCCTCCTCCACTTTGCAATTTCAAGGTTTGTTGTTTTTGTTGTTGTTGAGTCATATCTAAGTTTTTATGACCGCATTTGGAGTTTTCTTGGCAAAGATATTGGAGGGTTTGTCATTTCCTTCTCCAGCTCATTTCAGAGATAAGGAAACTGAGGCAAAAAGGACTAAGTGACTTGCCCAGGGTCACACAACTAGTAAGAGGCTGAGGCCAGATTTGAATTCAGGAAGATGAATGAACTTCCTGACTCCAGGTCCAGTGCTCTATCTACTGTGTCGCTTACTTTTCAAGGCTATTATCCTTTAATATTTTTATTTACATTCTATGAAGTGTCTGAAACAGAAATATGAATCTCTGTAAAGGGCTTCTCAAGCCTTAAACCATTATCAGCTGTTTTGTTATTCTTGGTACTTTTTATTAATATCATCATCATCATCATCATTATCATATTAACTCTAACTCCAGACTTCTAATCACAATTTGCTTTCTAGCAATAAAACACCCAACCCAAGGAAGGGCAGGAGGACAGCAGCTAGCACTTCTATAGTACCTACTGTGTGCCAGGCACTGTGAGATGTCTCTAAAAATATTATCTCATTTGGTTCTTGCAATAAATCTGAGTGATCCAACAGGTAGAAAATACCTCAAAGGTCAACTGGTCAGACTAAACCCGCCGCATTCAGTTGATGAATTCTAAGCTTACTGAATTTGACACATAAGGAAACTGAGGCTAGAAAGACATCACAATCTGCCAAAGCTCACATAGTGAGTCAATGGTCAAACTGGGCCTCAAATTCAAGATTCTGCCTCAAAATCCAGTTACTTCCCATTTTGGGGTTGCCATATTGAATGTGGCCATAACTGGAGCACATACCGGGACCTGTCTGGTAGTGGGATAGTGTTGGTTAGAGACTAAAAATGATCTCTGATGAACATCTTAAGAGGCGAGGACAGAAGAAGATGCAGTAGAGGGACACTGTACAAGGCTAAAGGCCGAGGACAAGGTTTTGTACATAGTAGTCACTTAATAAATGCCTTTGGAAAGAATGAATGAATGAACAGGTGCCAACTTATCTCATTAAGTCCCCCCAAGTTTTCATCTTTAGGAGGCTAATTGGCACTGATGCAGGAGGTGCCAGATGGTTCCAAGTGGATAGATTCAGCAGCTTCTTCATTACCCAAGCTTCAAAGTGCTTCGAGAGATAACACACACATGCGCGGAGTGCAGCCACATCAGCTTGTTTCAAATCTCCAAGCAGGCTAATGACATGCTAAGATGGAAGAGTTTGGTTTTGTTCCATGTCCTTTATCCTGTGGGGCCATGACTTGGCCAGATGGGCCACCCGTGCAGAGGGATGCTTGGTTTAGTTCACCCTAAACCGAGGTGTCTTAAAGAAACCATGTCAAACTTCTTTAAAAATGGATTTGGAGCGAGTGCCCAAGAGTTCAAATCTTGCCTCTATCATGAACTACCCATGTGATCTCAGGTAAATTACTTAAGCAACCTCCCCAAGCCTAAGTTCCCTTATGGGTAAAATGATGAGTTGGACTAGATGCCTACTTTGGTTCCTTCTAATTCTTGATCTATTATCCATTGCTTTAATTAATAAGAAAATGAACTTAGTGAATAGAGAGCCAGGCTGGAAATGGGAGGCCCTGCATTCAAATCAGACATGTAATACAGTGATTCCCAAACTTTTTTGGCCTACTGCCCCCTTTCCAGCAAATATTTTCTTATTATTTATTTATTTTTTACATTATTTAGTTTATTATTACTTAGTACCCCTGGAAATTAATTTTTTAAAAATTTTAATAGCAATTAATAGGAAAGATAAATGCACTTGTGGCCATCACCGCTCCACTGGATCACTGCATCACCCACCAGGGGGCGATGGCACCCACTTTGGGAATCACTGATCTTCAAACACTTCCGAGTTGTATGACCCTAGGCAAGTCACTTACCTCCGATTGCCTAGCTCTTATTGCTCTTCTGTCTTTGAATGTGTACTTAATATTGATTCTAAGACAGAAAGTAGGGCTTTTGTTATTTTAATTTTTAATTTTAATTTTTTTTAGAAAGTAGGACTTTTTAAGAAAGGATAACAAAATAGTAGACATAAAGCTCAAACTGAAATCAAAGGAAAATTTACCCTGTAGTTCATAACGGCTTACTATAGGCAAGACAGTTATATTCTGAATAACAATTCCAAAGCTATGCTACAAAAGAGTTGCAAAGCTCCATGGGTGAAGGGAGTTTCCATGCATAAAAATTATTTCAAATCAAAAAACCATCAGGCATGAATACCTCAGCACAGCACATCTGGAAAAAGGGAGTATACTTTACAACTCACAGAAGGCTTTTCTCAGACATTATAGAACTATTATTTTAAGTAAATGTTAATGTCCTTTTTTTTGCACCACTTATATTTTCCAGCATCATCCTCTTCCCAGAAAATGATCTCTTAGCACAACAACCAGAAAAAGCAAAAAGAAAAAGAAACCAGCAAAACTGATCAACATGTAAAAAGTTAGACATGTTTAACATTCTGTGTCCATATTCCTCCACCTCTGCAAAGAAGTGGAAGGGGGAAGGGAAGAGGATGCAGAGGTTATCATAATCTCCACTTTATGGCTAAGGAAACCAAATTCAATAGCTACATTTATTGTTTAAGATCAAATAGATCAAAATAAGTCCCAGAATTTCAGTGGAGAAGAGTCTATGGCAACCTGAATGGGGATTCTCCACCCCTACCACACCCCTCCCCACCCTATATCATATCTGGAGAGTGGTCATCAGGTGTTTGGTTAAAGATATTTAGGAAGGGGAAATTGCCTCCTTCCTTGATGGTCTTCTCTATCACTACAGAATTCCAATTGATGGACTTTTCCCCTAAATCTTTTATTTCAAGACTTTATTCAAAAACTTAACCTGGAATGGGCAGGTATGAGGGAGAATGGTGCTGAAAAAGAAAATGAATTATTTTTTTTTAAAGCAGATGTAACAATAACTCTACTCCATTGGTTCTTCCTCTCTCTTACTATATCCCATCTCTAAAGAATGACATCTTGGAGATAATTGGTGGGCTAACTGGCCCATATGGTGAGAGAATCAGTAACTTCAACCTCAATTAGCATCATGTTTGAATGAATCTTTTTTAGCTCATGGCACAGGGACAGGGCTGTCAATTATCTATGACCACTTGGGGCTGGGGGAAGCAGAAGGAAGACTGTTGGTGATATTCAGTGTTCCTTATCTCACTCTTATGGAAAACAGGAGAGGAGGAGAAATGAGAAAATGCCTTTGAAAGGAGGAACTCTTGAAAAAATAATGCATCACGCAATTAGGAGGCATTTTAGCTGCCACCTAGCCCAAACCATACCTGAGGAAGGATTTCCCTTGTAACTTATCTATGAGGGAATCATCAAATCTCTGCTGAAAGACCTCTAATGATGTGAAACCTAGATCTCCCTTCTGACTTCTGGACAGCTCTGATGAGTACTCTGTTCCTCAATCTGTCTCTCCGAAATCTACTCCTGGCTAATTGTACTGGACTCTGGGGTCAAGCAGAGCAAATTGAATGCTTCTTCCACATAAAAACTCATCAAATTCTTGGAGAGAATGATCATGGCCCCTTGTATTTTCTTCTCCAAGATGAGTAGAGCTGATCTGTCTGTCTGTCTGCCTCTCTCTCTCTCTCTCTCTCTCTCTCTCTCTCTCTCTCTCTCTC
>NW_025387141.1:0-9705 GCF_016433145.1 Gracilinanus agilis
ATATATATATATATGCTTCTGTCACACACAATATACTAGGCATTGTATAGAATATGTGTAAAGAGCAATTCCTGAAAACTAGAAAGAGTATTGGATTTGGAATAAAAAAGAATTGAGGTTGAGACCTAGATCCAACATTTACTAGTATTGTGTCCTTGGGAAAGTCATCTAACCTTTCTGATATATCAGTTTCCTTATCCATAAAAATAGGGAGTTAGATCTTTTGAATTCTATTTCCAACTAAGGAAAGAAAATGTACAATTTTACTTTCTTTAAAGTATATAGTATACTGTTTATTGTTCTTATAATTATAGAGTATATAAATGTGCATGGTATGTGTATATACATCCATATATACATTTATATGTGTGTATATAAATACACATATGCTAATATATCTGCTCTTTGATAGGGTTATATGCCTTTTATCTTCATACCTACTAATATTCTGAAATTCTTGGATAAGTAAAACTTAAAGAACTCTTTCTTTTCTAATCCCTTTATTTTAGAGATGAGGAAAGTGAGTAAGAGACTAAATAAATCCAAGTAAGATTACTACACCAAATTGCAAGTTAAGTGCATGTTTCAATAACAGAAAAGTAAGTCTTTGATTCATTAGAAGTAGTGCCATTTCACTGATGGGCTTGTATTGATTTTTTAAAACATTTATTAATATTTATTTTTTAGAAAATTTAACATGGTTACATAATTCATGCTCTTACTTTCCCCTTTACCCCCGAGCTCCCTCACCCCATGAGTGATGCATACTCCCACTGGTTTTAACATGTGTCATTGATCAAGACCTATTTCCAAATTGTTGATAGTTGCATTGGTGTGGTAGTTTCGAGTCTAAATCCCCAATCATGTCTGCCTCAGCCCATGTGTTCAAGCACTTGTTTTTCTTCTGTTTCAGCTCCTGTAGTTCTTCCTCTAAATGTGGGTAGCATTCTTTTCCATAAGTCCATCAGAATTGTTCTGGGTCATTGCATTGCTGCTAGTACAGAAGTTCATTACATTCTATTTTACCACAGTGTATTGGTCTCTGTGTACAATATACTTCTGGCTCTGTTCCTTTTGCTCTGCTTCAATTCCTGGAGGTCTTTCGAGTTCACATGGAATTCCTCCAGTTTATTATTCGTTTGAGCACAATAGTATTCCATCACCAGCATATACCACAATTTGTTCAGCCATTCCCTAATTGAAGGGCATCCCCTCATTTTCCAGTTTTTTCTCACCACAAAAAGCATGGCTATAAATATATTCGTACAAGTCTGTTTATCTATGATCTCTTTGGGGTGCAAACCCAACAATGGTATGGCTGGATCAAAGGGCAGGCATTCTTTTATAGCCCTTTGAGCATAATTCCAAATTGCCAGCCAGAATGGTTGGATCAGTTCACAACTCCACCAGCAATGCATTAATGTCCCAGTTTTGCCACATCCCATCCAGCATTCATTACTCTCCCCTTCTTTCATTTTAGCCAATCTGCTAGGTATGAGGTGATACCTCAGAGTTGTTTTGATTTGCATTTCTCTAATTATTAGAGATTTAGAACACTTTCTCATGTGCTTATTGATACTTTTGATTTCTTTACCTGAAAATTGTCTATTCATGTCTCTTGCCCATTTATCAATTGGGGAATGGCTTGATTTTTTATACAATTGCTTTAACTCCTTGTATATTTGAGTAATTAGACCCCTGTCAGAGTCTTTTGTTATAAAGATTTTTTTCCAATTTATTGTTTCCCTTCTGATTTGGGCTACATTGTTTTTGTTTGTACAAAAGCTTTTTAGTTTGATATAAGCAAAATCATTTATTTTACATTTTTTAATTTTCTCTAACTCTTGCTTGGTTTTAAAGTCTTTCCTTTCCCAGAGATCTGACAAGTACACTATTCTGTGTTCACTTAACTTATTTATAGTTTCCCTCTTTATATTCAAGTCATTCACCCATTCTGAATTTATCTTGGTGTAGGGTGTGAGATGTTGATCTAAACATAATCTCTCCCATATTGTTTTCCAAATTTCCCAGCAGTTTTTGTCAAATAGTGGATTCATGTCCCAAAAGTTGGGCTCTTTGGGTTTATCATACACTGTCTTGCTGATGTCACTTGCCCCAGGTCTATTCCATTGATCCTCCCTTCTGTTTCTTAGCCAGTACCATACCATTTTGATGACCACTTCTTTATAGTACAGTTTAATATATGATACTGTTTGACCCCTTCCTTCACATTTTTTTCATTATTTCTCTTGATATTCTTGATCTTTTGTTAATCCAGATGAACTTTGGTATAGTTTTTACTAATTCAGTAAAACATATTTTGGTAGTGTAATAGGTATGGAGCTAATTAGGTAAATTAATTTGGGTGGGTAGAATAGTCATTTTTATTATGTTAGATCATCCTACCCATGAGCAATCAATGGCTTTCCAATTGTTGAGATCCAGTTTTATTTCTTTGTAAAGTGTTTTGCAGTTGTTTTCGTAATAATTGCTGCATTAGTTTTGGTAGATAGATTCCCAAGTATTATATATTTTTAAGTTGATTTTAAATGGTATTTCTCTTTCTACCTCTTGCTGTTCTAATGTGTTGGAAATATATAGAAATGCTGATGATTTATGTGCATTTATTTTGTATCCTGCAACTTTGCTAAAGTTGTTGATTATTTCTACAAGCTTCTTAGTTGAATCTCTAGGATTTTTTAAGTATACCATCATATAATCTGCAAAGAGTGATAGCTTAGTCTCCTCATTGCCTATTTTGATACCTTCAATTTCTTTTTCTTCTCTAATTGCTACTGCTAGTGTTTCTAGTACAATGTTAGATAATAGAGGAGATAATGGGCATCCTTGTTTCACTCCTGATCTTATTTGGAAGGTTTCTAACTTATTCCCATTGCATATGATACTTGTTGATGGTTTTAGGTATATACTATTTATTATTTTTAGGAAAGGTCCTTCTATTCCTATACTTTTCAGTGTTTTCAATAGGAAGGGGTGCTGTATTTTGTCAAAGGCTTTTTCAGCATCTATTGAGATAATCATGTGATTATTGTTTGTTAGATTGTTGATATGTTCAATTATGTGCATGGTTTTCCTAATGTTGAACCATTCTTACATTACTGGTATAAAACGACCTGATCATAGTGGATGAAACCTCGTGATCACTTGCTGGAGTCTCTTTGCTAGTATTGTATTTAAAATTTTAGCATCTATATTCTTTAGGGAGATTGGTCTGTAGTTTTCTTTCTGTTTTGGATCTCCCTGGCTTTGGAATCAGTACCATATTTGTGTCATAAAAGGAATTTGGTAGGACTCCTTCTTTGCTCATTATATCAAATAATTTGTATAGTATTTGGATTAGCTGCTCTTTGAATTTCTGATACAATTCACTTGTGAATCCATCAGGTCCTGGCGATTTTTCCTTAGGGAGTTCTTTGATGGCTTATTCAATTTCTTTTTCTGATATGGGATTATTTAGGTATTCTATTTCTTCTGCTGTTAATCTAGGCAATTTATATTTTTGTAAACATTCATCCATATCTCCTAAATTGTTATATTTGTTGCCATATAATTGGGCGAAATAGTTTTTAATGATTACCTTAATTTCCCCTTCATTAGAGGTGAGGTCTCCCTTTTCATCTTTGGTACTTTCTTCTTTCCATTTTTTTATTAGATTGACCAGTACTTTGTCTATTTTATCTGTTTTTTTCAAAATATCAGATTCTAGTCATATATTAATTGAAAAGTACTTTTACTTTTGATTTTATTAATTTCTCCCTTGATTTTTAGTATTTCTAATTTAGTTTTCATCTAGGGATTTTTAATTTGCTCACTTTCTAGTTTTTTAAGCTGCATGCCCAATTCATTAATCTCTGCCCGGCCCAATTTGTTAATATATGCACTAAAGGATATAAATTTCCCCCTGAGTACTGCCTTGGCTACATCCCACAGAGTTTGGTAGGATATCTCATCATTGTCATTCTCTTCAATGAAATTGTTGATTGTTTCTATGAATTTTTTTTGACTAGCTGGTTTTGGAGAATCATATTATTTAATTTCCAGTTAGTTTTTGATTTGCCTGTCCAGGTGAACTTACTAATTTTTATTTTTATTGTATTATGATCTGAGAAGGTTACATTTATTATTTCTGGTCTTTTGCATTTGTTTGCAATTTTTCTATGCCCTATTACATGGTCAATCTTTGTGAATGTACCATGTGTAGCTGAAAAGAAGGTGTATTCCTTTTTGTCCCTATTTATTTTTCTCCACATATCTATTAAATCTAATTTTTGTAAACCTTCATTCATCTCTCTTACCTCTTTCTCATTTATTTTTTGTCTGATTTATCTAGATCTGAAAGAGGAATATTTAGATCTCCCATTAGTATGGTTTTACTATCTATTTCCTTCTTGAAACCTGCCAGTTTCTCCTTTATGAATCTTTTTGCTATGCCATTTGGTACATACATACTGAGCAATGTTATTTCCTCATTGTCTATACTGCCTTTAATTCGGATATAATGACCTTCCCTACCTTTTTTTAATCATATCTGTTTTTACTCTGGCTTTGTCAGAAATCATAATTGCCACTCCTGCCTTCTTTTTCTCATTTGAGGCCAAAAGGATTGTATTCAAGCCCTTTACCTTAAACCTCTGTATGTCCACCCACCTCATATGTGTTTCTTGTAGACAACATATGGTAGGATTTTGGTTTCTAATCCACTCTGCTATTTGCTTCCTTTTTATGGGCAAGTTCATCCCATTCACATTCAGAGTTATAATCAGTTGTGTGTTCCCTGACATTTTGGTATCCTCTCCTAGTTCTACCTCTTCTTCTTACACTATTTCCTTTTAAACCAGTGGTTTGCTTTAAAGCAGTAACCCTTGTCCCCTCCCATGATTTACTTCCCTTTCTACTCCTTCCCTTATTTTTCCCCTATTTTTATTTTAAGGCCTAATGTATTCCCTCCCCCTTCTTCTCCCCTCCCATTTTTGACCTCTTCACTCCCCTGCTCCCCTTGGTTTATCCCTTCTGACTTTCTCAGTAGGGTTAGATAGAGTTTATATCCCAATTGATGAAACTACTCTTCCCTCTCAGGGTTAATTACACTGAGAGTAAGGTTTAAATATTTCCTCTTTATGCTCTTTTCCTCTCTTTCTAATAATAGTATTCATCCCTTCCCCTTCCCATGCCCTCTTTGTGTGTAATAGATTATCCTATTTTTTTTTTCTTCATTCAAGTTTCTCTTGGTGTCCTCCAGTATTCTCCTCCCTTTTTCCCACCCCCCCACATCATCTTAGACCATTTAGTATTCCAAATTCTTCTTATGAATACTTCTTCTAATTACCATAGTAGTGAATACTATAATAGTGAATAGAATTACTTACAGTGAATTATACATAACATTTATCCACATAGGAATACCAATAATTTGATCATATTGAAGCCCTTAAAGAGGCAAATTTAAAAAAAAATATGAGTTTTATTTCTTTCCCCTCTGTTTCTTATTTACCTTTTCCTGTTTCTTTTGATTTTTGTGGTTGAATATCGAACTTTCCATTCACTCCAGGTCTTTTCTGTGAAAATACTTGGAAATCTTCTATCTTGTTAAATGCCCAAACTTTCCCCTGGCAGTGTATAGTCAGTTTTGATGGGTAGGTGATCCTTGGTTGTAGACCCAGTTCTCTTGCCTTTCTGAATATCATATTCCAAGCCTTGTGGTCTTTTAGTGTGGAGGCTGCCAGATCCTGTGGGATCCTAATTGATATCTGAATTGTCTTTTTCTGGCTTCTTGTAAGATTTTTTTTTTACTTGGACGCTCTTGAATTTGGCTGTTATATTCCTGCGGGTTGTCTTTTCTGGGTCTAATGTAGAGGGTCATTTATGTATCCTTGCAATAACTATATAGCCCTCTTGTTGAACTTCAGGGCAATTTTGCTGAATAATTTCTTTTAGTATGGAGTCCAAATTTCTATTAATTTCTGCTTTTTCAGGAAGACCAATGATTCTCAGATTGTCTCTTCTAGACCTGTTTTCTTGGTCTGTCACTTTCTCATTGAGATATTTCATGTTTCCTTCTATTTTATCAGTCTTTTGACTTTGTTTTATTTGTTCTTGCTGTCTTGAGAGAGCATTAACTTCTAACTGCTCAATTCTAGCCTTTAGGGACTGGTTTTCCTTTTCAATCTGGTCATTTCTGGTGCTCAATTTGCTTATCAGTTTATTTGATTTCTGAACCTCACTTTCTAATTGCAAAAGTCTGCCTTTTAAACTGTTATTTTCTTGCCAGATCTGTTCCATCTTTCTCATCATCTCAGATTTGAACTCTTCTATAGCTTGCGGCCAGTTTTCATTATTTTGGGAAGGTTTGGATATGATTACTTGTTTGTTCTCCTGTGCTATTTGCTCTGTTGTCTGGATTTTATCTATGTAAAAGTTGTTGAATGTTACAGATTTCTCCTTGATGATCTTTCTCTTTTGGGGTTCTTGTCTCTGGCTTGCAATTGTTAGCCCTGTGCCTTCTCAGGTTTATCCTCACACTCTGGGTCTGTCTGCTTTCTTTAGGCTCCTCAGGTCTCAGGTCTAGTTGTTCTCAGGGTCAAGCCTCCTGGTGGTCCCCTTGCTTGTTCCTCTGCCCTAGGCTCCCTTAACAGTCTCAGGGTGCTGCTTCCACAGCTGTGCACCCCTCTGCACTGGGTCCCCACTAAAGGTCCTCGCCTGCACTCAAGAACCAAGTCCTTTCCTGTGCTCAGGATTCATGTTTGGGCTTGAGTCTGAGCCCAAACTCGTGCCTGTGCTCAGGGTCTGTGTTCAAAGTCTGAGAGTTCTTCAGCCTCTTGGGGTTTTAAGTCTTGCTGCTCTCAGGAGCAGGCCCTGGTGACCCCAGGTAGCTGCCAAGGACTTGATATGTGCCCCAAACTTGCTCTAACTCTTATGTGCTGGCTTTGGCACTATAGGTGATGTGGGGTGGGGATGGGGGTTGCTCAGCATGCATTTATTGAGAGCTGTTTCACCCCTTTATGGCATGGAAATGCCCCCATTCCACGTACCTCCAATGCTGTGCCCTGTTGTGGGGTCCCTTTGCTCCTCTGGATTTGTTTTTTTTTGTCTTCTTGAGGAGTCCTATATGTTTTCAGTTAGGAGAGGTTAGGCAGCTACTTTTTACTCTACAGACACCTTAACTGGGAAGTCTTATATTGATTTTTACAATCTATTTTTCTTTTCTTTTTTTTTTAACCTTTGTACTTTGGGGTATTGTCTCATAGGTAGAAGAGTGGTAAGGGTGGGCAATGGGGGTCAAGTGACTTGCCCAGGTTCACACAGCTGGGAAGTGGCTGAGGCCGGGTTTGAACCTAGGACCTTCTGTCTCTAGGCCTGACTCTCACTCCACTGAGCTACCCAGCTGCCCTTCTTTTCTTTTTTTCAAGATTACATTCCAAGAAAAAATTTTAACATTCTTTTTTTTAATTGCATTCCACATTCTCTCCTTCCTTGCTTCCCCTCAACTCTCATTTAGAAGACAATTTGATATAGACTTTACATTTGATATAGATATAGAATTTATGTCAAAATTTTCCATATTAAACATAGTTCAAAAGAAAAAACAGATCCTACCCATTCAAGAACACACAAAAAGAAGAAGAAAGTTTCATTTTTTAAGCATTTTTAAGCATGCTTCAATCTCCATTCAGATTCCATAAGATCTTTATCTGGAAATAGATAGTATTTTTTATCATGAGTCCATCAGAATCCTCCTACATGATTGTATTCTCAAGAATAGATAAGCCATTCACATTTGGCTATCATTGTCCCAATTTTTTTATGTAATAAAAATTAGCCATTTTATATCCTGTGATGCTCTCTGTCTCTTGTTTGGTCATAAATTCTTCTTTTATAGGAAAATAAAGAGATGCCTTTCAACTGGGGAATGACTGAACAAATTATGGTATCTGTTGGTGATGGAATGCAATTGTGCTCAAAGGAGTAATAAACTGGAGGAATTCCATGTGAACTGGAACAACCTCCAGGAATTGATGCAGAGTGAAAGGAGCAGAACCAGGAGAACTTTCTACACAGAGACTGATACACTGTGGTAAAATAGAATGTAATGGACTTCTCTACTAGCAGGACAATTCTGAGGGATTCATGAGAAAGAACATTATCCACATTAAGAGGAAGAACTCTGGCATAGAAACACAGAAGAAAAACAAGTGCTTGATCACATGGGTTTATGGGGATATGATTGGGGATATAAACTCTAAAAGAGCACCCTAGTGCCAATATCAATAATCTAGAAATAGATCTTGATCAATGACACATGTAAAACCCAGTGGAATTGTGTGTTGGATATAGGAGGGGGTGAGGGGGAGGGGAGGAAAAGAACATGAATCTTGTAATCATGGAAAAATATTCTAAATTATTTAATTGAATAAAATTTTCTGGAGCCAAAAAATGAATAAATAAAATCAATTCTTCCCGTAACCATAAATCTGAATAGAACAATATCCCATACTCCCTAAATTGTTAAGTACATCACTCTTTCTAAATCATGTACTCATTTTGATCTTAATTCGGTTTGTGTGGTAAGTTTTTGCTGAATGCCTAATTTTTGTCAAACTGCTTTCTAGTTTTCTATAAATTGTCAAATAGTTATTTCTTATTCTCAAATCCTGGATTTGGGGTTTTGTCAAGTATTAGTTTGCTATGGTCATTTACTACCGTGTATTGTGTACTCAAAGTATTCCAATGATTATACACTATTTCTTAGCAATTATGATTTACTTTATGATTACTCTTTTGTTTTACAGTATGAAATCTTGTACTGTGAGGTCATTTTCCTTTGCATTTTTTCACTTATTCCCTTGATATTTTTGACATGTTTCTCAATCAGAAGACTTACATTATTTTTTTCTAGCATTATAAAATACCTCTGTGCTTGATTGATTGTTATGGAAATGAATAAGTAAATTAGCTTAGGTAGGATTGTCTTTTATATTATTTTGGCTTGACCTACCCATGAGCAACAAATATTTCTCCAATTGTTTATATCTGAATTTATTTCATTGAAAATGGTTTTGAAATTGTGTTCAAATAATTCCTGGTTTTATTTTGACAGGTAGACTCCCAAGCATTTTTTGTTGCTGACAGTTATTTTTAGTGGAATTTCTTCTCTTACCTTTTTCTGTTAGTCTTTTTTTGTAATATACAGAAATGCTGAGGATTTATGTGGGTTTGTTTTTAACCTGCAACATTGCTAAAGTTGTTAATAAATTAAAATGCAAAATATTTCATTTCAGTTGATTCTCTGGAATTCTCTAATTATACTATTATAAAGTCTGCAAAAAAGTGATTTTTTACCCTCATTGCCTGTACTAATTTTTTCATTTTCTTTTTCTCTTTTATTGCTGTGTTTAGCATTTCTTGAACAATAGAGAAGAATTGGTGATAATGAACAAATGTGTTTCTTTTTTAACTTAATAAAAAGCTTCCTACTTTATCTCTTTTTATGTTTGTTGTTATATTTTATGTTATTATGTTTACTAATTGTTCTGGACACAAAATACTTATAATTTTAAGGAAAGTTCCATTTGTTCTTAAGCTTATAAATGTGATTTTTAAAAATAAAAATGGGTGTTGAATTTTGTCAAATGCCTCTTCTGAATCTATTGAGATAATCATATGATTTCTGTTGGTTTTATATATATA
>NW_025387142.1:0-9633 GCF_016433145.1 Gracilinanus agilis
TTATATAATCTTATATTATATATAATTAATTATAATAAATAGAATAATATTTATTATGCAAGTATATAATCTTATTTCATATATAATTAATTATAATTAACAGAATAATATTTATTATACAGTTATATAATTTTATATTATATTTAATTAATACTTATAACAAATATAATGATATAACATTCTATAAACATAACATTATAATAAATAAAGATAATAAGTTCACTTATAATGATTTCATGGAGAAGTTGGTTATTTTCCTTCATTCAATAAACATTTGTTAAGTACCTACTATCTGTCAGGCACTATGCTAAACTCTGAGGGTTCAAAGAGAGTCAAAAGACAGCCTGGGCTCTCAAGAAGCTTAAGATGTAATGGGGGAGGAACATGTAAACAAATATATAGCATGCAAGTAATACACAATGCAAGTAATACACAAGATAAATAGGAAATAATTAAAATTTAAATGATCAATAATAATTTTAATTACAATAATTTTTAAGTGCTTTCACTGGAATTAAGAGGGGTCAGGTTGGAAGGTGGGATTTTAGTTGAAACTTAAAGAAGTGCTTTCTTTGGCAGTAGAGACACTAAAACTTAGGGAAAGGAGGTCAGGGAAGTTATTTGTAACTTAGAGCTTACATTCCACTGCAAAGAAAATAATGTGTGTATTAACAAGTAATAAACACAAAGTAATTTTTTAGAGTGGGGAGACTGCTAACTAACAGGTAGGGAGGCCAAGAAAGAAGGGACCCCAGGCGTCATCAGTCTGTCTGTGCCCCTTGGGACTGGGACCACCCTTTGTTTCTGACTGGTCTCATTCTTCCCTGGGCCACTGTGACATAGAATACATCCCTGTGACTTAGTCCCTGATCTCTTTTTCATGCTTTTCTAAGGATATGAGGGAGCATTAGAAGACAACAAGAATAAATAAATGCTCTGGCTTGTTTTTGTTTGGTTTTGACTTAGACTCCAGAAAGAAGCATTTGTGTCTTTTAGTCAAAGATTTGGAGCAAGAGACTTGGATGTTTTCCAGAATGTCAGGGAGGAAAGATGGCCTGGGAGTTAGGAATGCTGCCTAGGGTCCAGAGAATTAAGGGCAAGAAAGGGGAAAGAGATTTCAGGTATTTGTGTCTCTGTCTCTGTCTCTGTCTCTGTCTCTGTGTCTGTTTCTCTGTCTCTGTCTCTCTCTCTCTCTCTCTCTCTCTGTCTCTCTCTCTCCCTCTATCTCTGTTTCTCTCTCTGTCTCTGTCTCTTTCTCTGTCTGTCTGTCTGTCTGTCTGTCTGTCTGTCTCTCTCTCTCTCTCTCTCTCTCTCTCTCTCCCCCTCCCTCTCCCTCTTTCTCTGTTTCTCTCTCTACCTCTGTCGCTGTCTCTCTCTCTCTCTCTCTCTCTCCATTTCTCTCTCTGTCTCTGTCTCTGTGACTGTTTGTCTCTCTCTCTTCCTCTCCCTCTCTCTCCTTCTCTCCTGTGTCAGACATTATTCGGACAAGGTGAGAAGTGGGAACCAGGGTTGGAACAATGGAGTTTAGGCATTGGAGGGTTGGGGAGAAGGGTCATTCCTAAGGCCCCTCAACTAAATCAGCTCTTTTCTATTGGCCATCCAGATGGAATACACAACTCACTAAGTTGGGAAGGTGTCTAAAGTTTGATTTCTTCTCTTCCAAAACCTCAGCTATTTTTCTTGGGACAATGATTTTTTTTTTTTGGAAGGAGATTTATATTTGTGGATATACTGCTTGAGTTTTTAGAAGACTGGAAGCATAGAGATGTACTGTTTAGAAACAATCTGCCAAAATTTGTCTTGAAGCAGATTTTACTATTTAAATAACATGAGCAAGGAAACATTTTGAATATCCTCATTCAAAAGGCCAACTTTATAATGACATCACGGAAGAGTGTTGTTGTCTCTGCTAAATCTACAGCTTTCCTCCCTGGATGATATGTTTTGGTAGAAAATGAATCCCCATAGAATATAGAGCCTGGTAGAAAAGGGCATATATATATATATGCATATATATATATATAATTTGCTTATCATTATTCTATATAGAATATTATATATATTTATATGCATAAATGTAAATATACATATATATGTATATATATAATATATATAGTTACCTCCCTCATCTCAGAGATTTTTACTTTCTACCTCCATGCCTGAGATCCAGCTTGGCATTATGGATCGAGAGGCTTAGCTGTCTCTTCTCAGTGTCCCAGGCAGCTCTCTAGGATGATAACTTGCAGAGAAGGTGCCAACCTACCTTGGTGAGAGAAGTTTCTACACTTGGGAGTTCCCTGGAGGATGGAATCCCAACTTTAGTTCCTAAAAATCCATAGGAGACAGAATCCAAGAAGGGATCTGACCTTCAAATCAATGGGTAGACATTTATTAAAGTAACCTTCTATATGTCCCACACTGTACAAAAAGAAGCAAAAGACAGCCCCTGCCCTCAAGGACCTTGCAATCTAATGTAGGAGACAACAAGTAAAATCTATACAAACAAAGCAAGTTATATAGAGGATAGAAAGAAAATAATTAGCAGAGGGAAGGCACCGGAATGAAGAGGGGGTGGGAAAAGCTTCCTGTGTACCTTAGATTCAATCTAGCCGACATTTATTATGCACCACTATATATAAGACACAGTGTTAGGAGCTCGTAATACGAAGGGGGAAAAGGGAAAAGATGCTTGTATATTGGGCTATCTCCAATCTTACAGATGATAAGTATTTCTCTTGGTCCTCTTCACCAGGAGAGCATTGGAAGATGAAAAGAACTACGAATTTCGTTGTGAAAGAGTGAAGTCCGAAGCCAGGAAGAATAATAGGATAGCCAACCAGTTCCTAAGAAACACCAGGCTGAAGTATTTTTCGTTTTTCCTTTATTTGGCCCTTTCTTTTCATGACCCCACCCAGAAAGCCCAGAAATGAGATTCTCTGAGTTTCTGTGTTGAAATAAACAGGCTCTATTGTTAATATTGGAAATATCTTGGATCTTATGAAGTAGCAGTAGGTGGTTGGAAGGTGGATGGAGCCCATCATCAGGGAGACTTAAGTTCAAGTCCAGCCTCAGGCATTTACTAGATGTATGACCCTGGGCAAGTCACTTTTGCCTCTGTCTACCTCAGTTTCCTCAATCATAAAAAGGAAGTAATAACAGCCACTGCCTCTCAAGATTGTTGTTGTGATCCTTGTGATCACGAGGTAATCTTTGCTATAGAAATATTAGCTATTCATTAGTCTCCTCTGTGAGCCGGATCTACTTCCTAAGTCATGGTCAGAGGATGGAATTATAAACTATGCTCTTCTCTATAAATATGGCAAATGGTCTTTTCCCAATATAAGATAACATACATTACCAAACACTGAGTGTTAGGCACCATGCTAATCAGTTTGAATACAGAGATAGAAAATGACAGTCCTCACTATCCAGAGAATTTACAGTCTCCTGGGGAGATAGATAAATAAAATAAATAGATAAACAGAATACAAAGTCAGTTGTGACAGTGACAGTGGCAGAAAGAGGCACCCAGAGAAAGTGCTCTAGGAAAATGTGAGGAGGGCAAGAATGTTGTCAAGCTTCTATCTCATTTGCCCAAAGTGTTTCACCTATTGGCCCCCTTTTGTTAAAAAAAAAAATTATGTCCCTGCTGAAACTGATCATTTTCCCCTCCAGCCCCAACTGTTGACCTTTTCAAAGTACTAGTTGCTTAAAAATACTTCTTTCCAATAGGAATTACAGGAAAGAAGTCATAGAAGGAAGGGAAAGAAAAGCATATATAAAGAGAAGGATGGATACTATGATTTCCCTGAAGCAAAGCATTGCTATAAATCAGGTACTGTGCCCTTGACCAGCACACACATTCTTAAGTCTCCCAGCTGTAAAGCACATGATTTTCATCTGGAAGAGAATTTTCCACCAAAGATTTAAGAGTTTCTCAAGATAGTATCAGAATCATACAAAAAAATAATCAAAAGAACCAGTTAGATGACATCAGGGATAGGGACAGGACCTGTGATTCCATAGGGAACTCCCAGTGAGGAAGCTCCCCCCACCAACATAGGTTGGTACCCTTTCTATAATCTTCAGGCTCAGAAGTGAAGAGATTTTAACCCAGGTCTTCCTGACTTCTAGGCAGGTTTTCCGTCCACTAAATCACGGGACTTAATTGTTTCACTGGGTCTAGAAATTCCTGGCTAGTTACTTCATCATTCTGATTAAAAACAGGCTAGGAATTTGTTCAGCACAGTGTATCCCAGCATCCTTTGGAAATATGAAAAAGTTCTTTAATGGCCTTGAATTCTTCCTGTGGGTGTGAGACCCCAAGGTCACATGCTGAAATCCAGATCATGTCCATTCTTTCCTGTGTCACGTCATCCCCAGATAATACCAATATAACCAGGAAATTGGATCAGTTCAGTCTAGCTAAAAAAAAAAAATCAGTCAGATAATCATATAGACCAAGCAAGCAGTTGAAATTTTTTAGAGCAGCAACAAAAAATGAGGAAGATTCAATAAGGAAGTGCCAAGCAATCACCTCAATAACAGCACGCTATTTTAAAAATATTTAATATTTTATTTTTTCCCAATCATATGTAAAAATAATTTTAAGACATTTTTTTAATTTTCTGATCTAAATTATCTCTTCTCCCCCCCCCCCCTTGAGAAGGCGAGCAATTCAATATAGATTATACATGTGTGGTCATGCAAAATATAGTTCCATATTGGTCATGTGATAATAGGACACTTGAAAAACAAGGAGGCAGCTAGGTGGCTCCATGGTTAGAGAGCCAGGCCTGGGGGAGATCTTGGGTTCAAAACCAACCTCGGACATGTTCTACCTGTGTCACCCTGGGCAAGTCACTTAACCCTCATTGCCTAGCCCAAACTGCCCTTCTGCCTTAGAATTCATATTTTGAAATTACTCTAAGACAGAAGGTAAGGGTTTTTTTGGTTTTGTTTTGTTTTTTTTAATAAGGAGAAAAACAGTCAACCTGGTGGCCCAAAGGTCAAATTCAGAGAGCTGAGCTAAAGGAAGGAAGAGCCTTCCAAGATAACAAAAGACCAAGGCTTGAAAGGAGGGAGGAATATTCAGCAGCTGTCCTAGGTCTAGGCACTCAGGATTCTGGTTAAGGAGCCTGGGACGGAACTCAAGACCCGAAAGAGCCCCAGTGCAAAAGTTTTGGGTAAAGGATCCAGACCAGAGTCTGGAGGTTCAACCCCAAGCAAGGAAGAAAAACAGCAAGAAGAAGAGAGTCTCTTGGTTGTTTCTTTTTAAATTTCGTAACATGCTCACGATGTGTTTCTCTGTTTCCTAGGAAATCATGAAGAAACTTATGGCCTGGGACAAAGCCAAGAAATACTTGGCTAAGCAGAAGAAAGATGCTGAGAGGGAGGCCATACTAGCCGAAGGAGGGGACGCTATAAAGCAGATGTTACACAGAAAGCAAAAGAGGGACTTGGAGAACAAGAAAAAGTAAGGATGTTGACCCAGAAGCCAAGCCTTGGGTGGTGGAACCTAGCGAAGGCAACCAAGCAAGATGTGATCACAGGGATGACCATGCAGCCCTTTTAGTTCCAAATTTGGGCTCAATAAGATGAATCAGGAGCCCAGGTGGCTTCTTAATGTTGGAGGATAGCCACCCTTCCGCCCTGCTCAAATTCACCAATTGCCAACCCTCCACCTCTCTCGGTGGTGTTCCCCTCCTCTGTCTACTACATTTAGGAACAGAGTAGAACACAATTCCTCAGCTAGGGCTGATTTTGTCAGAAGCTGGACTTACTTTTTGTTTTGTTTTTTAACCCTTACTTTCTGTACAAGTAACAACTCTAAGACAGAAGGGCGAAGGCTAGGCAAACTGGGTTAAGTGACTTGCCCAGGATCACACAGCTGGGAAGATTTGATTTTTTTTTTTTTATTTTAAACCCTTAACTTCTGTGTATTGATTTATAGGTGGAAGAGTGGTAAGGGTAGGCAATGGGGGTCAAGTGACTTGCCCAGGGTCACACAGCTGGGAAGTGTCTGAGGCCGGATTTGAACCTAGGACCTCCCGTCTCTAGGGCTGGCTCTCAATCCACTGAGCTACCCAGCTGCCCCTCGGAAGATTTGATTTTAACCCAGGACCTCCTATCTACAGATCTAACTCTCTATCCATTGTCCAGAAGCTGCAATTTGGCACTTCTTCTTCTTCCATAATGAGGAATCTCACCAGCCTTGACAGATATGCATATTACTTTCAGGAGCCATGATGATTTTGATTTTGATTTTTTTGTTTGAAATTTTTTATTTAATTACTTAATTTAGAATATTTTTCCATGGTTACATGATTCACGTTCTTTCCCTCCTCCCACCCCCCTCCTATAGCCAGTGCACAATTCCACTGGGTTTTACATGTGTCATTCATTGATCAAGACCTATTTCCATATTATTAATATTTGCACTAGGGTGATTGCTTAGTGTCTGCATCTCCAATTATATCCCCATCAACCCATGTGATGAAGCAGCTGTTTTTCTTCTGTGTTTCCGCTCCCACAGTTCTTTCTCATAAGTCCCTCAGAATTGCCCTGGATCATTGCTTTGCTGCTAGTAGAGAAGGCCATTACATTGGATTGTGCCACAGTGTATCTGTCTCTGTGTATATGGTTTTCCTGGTTCTGCTCCTTTCACTCTGCATCACTTCCTGGAGGTCTTTCCAGTTCACATGGAATTCCTCCAGTTCATCATTCCTTTGAGCACAATAGTATTCCTTCCCCATCAGATACCACAATTTGTTCAGCCATTCCCCAATTGATGGACACCCCCTCATTTTCCAATTTTTTTGCCACTACAAAGAACATAGCTATGGATATTTTTGTACAAGTCTTTTTCCTTTTTATCTCTTTGGGGGCACAAACCCAGCATCAGTGGTACAGAGCCATGTTGATTTTAACAGTGTGGGCACGCCTTACCTTGGGGCAAATCATCATCCTTCTCTGTCTCAGTATTTGGTCTTTGGGAGCTGCTGAGGCCATCTCCCCCCTGGTGGTCAACCTTCTGCCTATGAACCTTTCTGAGCCTAGCTAGTCCTTGAATGATCGAGGGGCCAGTGTTCATGATCTTTCTGGATGGGTGGCACCTGGGAGAGTTGGGGTTTGAGCATCATAGCCTTCAAGATCACAGGCCCATTTTATTTTTCACTGTATATATTTTTATATGTACTGGTCTCTCCCACTGGAATGTAATCTCACTGGGAATAGGGATTATTTCCTTTTTTTTTTTCACTGGCGTCCCAAGGACCTCACACAGTGCCTGGTATTTGGTAGGTGCTCAATAAATGTTTGTTTGTTGACTCTGTACTATTAACTTAGGTAAACTTTTGCATTGGCGCCTATGTTTTTCATGCAGACTCTTTGCAGAAGAGCAAAGACTTCGAAAATGTGAAATTGTGACTCGACTTCTGAAGGAAGAGGCTTATGATGAAAAAATGAAAAAAAAGCAGCAGGATCTGGAAAGTGGAAAAAGTTGGATGATTAAAGCCAAGAAACTCCCAAGCCAGAAGGAAAGGACTTGGACCCATCTCATGGATCTCTGCGATGGAACAACCCGGATTCGAACTCCTACGTTGGTAAGCCAAAGGCATTTGTCATAGGAATCAAAATATCACTAAAACTGGAGAGAGTTACTTCTGTCTAGACTTTAGGTCTCCTCTTTGGATGCCACAGAGATCAACCACTGGCATTTATTAATGGCTACGCTATCCCAAGCACTATGGAAATGCTGGGGAGACAAAACCAGAAAAATGGTCATCGGGCCCCCCCATTAAATAAATTCCAGTAACTCCCTATTGCCTCCAGGAGCAAAGACAAAAAACTGTTTGCCTTCAAAGTCTTTCATCACTTGGCCTCCTCCCACCTTTCCAGCCTTCTTACACCTACTCCCTGACAGGTATCCTTCCATCCAATGATGTTGGCCCCCTGGCTGCTCCATGGACCATGCTCTCTGTGCTCCCCCAGACCGGGCATGTTCTCCCTCCTCACCTCTGCTTCTTGGCTTTCCTAGTTTCCTCTATGTCCCAACTAAAATCCCACCTCCTCCAGGAAGTCTTCTCCAACCCCTCCACAGCAAATACAGGGAAAGCTTTTGTTTTTTTATTTTTGTTTATTTTTTAAAACCCTTACATTCCATCTTAGAGTCAATACTGTGTATTGGCTCCAAGCCCATCTCTAGGCTTGGCTCTCAAATCACTGAGCCACCCAAGGCAGAAGAGAGGTAAGGGCTGGGCAATGGGGGTGAAGTGACTTGCCCAGGGTCACACAGCTAGGAAGTGCCTGAGACCACATTTGAACCCAAGTCCCATCTCTAGATCTGGTTCTCCATCCACTGAGCCACCTAGCTGCCCACCCCCACCCCCCCCAAGGGCTTTTCCTTCCCTTGGTCTTCATTTTCCCAGAATTTGCTCTTCAGAAGGTTCCTAAGGATATTCTGCAAGGTCTTAGGAAGAATGAAGTGGAAGATTATAAAGGGTTAAGAGGTGGTAAAGGAGACAAAATCATATGATTAACCAGCAAAAAGGAAAAACCACAAAGCAGCTAAGAAGTACAATGGTTAGAATGCTGGGTCTAGAACCAGGAAGACTTGAGTCTGCCTCAGTGTACTTAACTGTAAAAAGGAGGTGAATAGCAGCACCTTCCTCCCAGAATTATTATGAGGATCAAATGAGATAATATTTGCAAAGTGATTAGAACAATGCCTGGCACATACCAGGTTCTATATAACAGTTTATTCCTTTCCCTACATAACTAATCAGGCCACATTATATATCTTTATTTTTTGCTTGCTGTACGAAAACATTACGTATTCCTCTGATATTTCCTATCTGTGTGACCCTGGGCAAGTCACTTAACCCCCATTGCCTAGCTCATATCACTCTTAACAAAATTCTTTTAATTAAATTTAATTAACTAAATTTTAAATTATATTAAATAGTTTTTAAATGTTTTTTTATTCAAAAATATTTTATTTTCTCAATTACAAGTAATAATTTTTAACATAAGTGTTCTGAAATTATAAGATCCAAACCATTGCCCTCCTTCCCTCTGCTCCCCCTTCTTGGAGACGGTAAGCAATTTGACCAGGTCATACATGTATTATCATGCGAAACACAATTCCGTATTGGTCATTGTTCCTTATTGCTTTTCTGCCTTGGAACCAATGCTCAGTATTGATTCCAAGATGGAAGGCATATGTTTTTTTTGTTTTGTTTTGTTTTTACTTTTTTTTTAAACCCTTAACTTGAGTGTATTGGCTCCTTGGTGGAAGAGTGGTAAGGGTGGGCAATGGGGGTTAAGTGACTTGCCCAGGGTCACACAGCTAGGAAGTGTCTGAGGCCAGATTTGAACCCAGGACCTCTCATCTCTAGGCCTGACTCTCAATCCCCTAAACTACCTCGCTGCCTCTTTTGTTTTTAATGATGCATGTATAGAAGCAATACTGTTGACAGTATTTGATAGCAAGAAATCAATAAAATAATCACGTGGGGTTTTTTCCCCTCAGTAAATATTTTCTCATTCCAGTGTCAAATGAAGATCTGACAGTTTAAATATTTAAATATATTATTGTATAAGATAATATATTAAGTATTTTGTTATATTATG
>NW_025387143.1:0-5714 GCF_016433145.1 Gracilinanus agilis
CTTCTTTTTGTTATTATTCTTTCTCTTCTGAACTTCCTGATGCTGAGTAGCCATCATTAGCCCAGCAGCTTCTCAGCTTTATCCTCGCGCTCAGTGTCTGTTCGCGATCTATTGGCTCCTGAGGTCTGAGTTCTGGTTTTTTCCAAGGTCAAGCCCCCTGGTGGGCCCTCTTGCTTGATCCTCTGCTGGAGGTTTCTTTACAAGTCTCAGGGCGCTGCTTCCACAGTCGTATACCTGTCTGCACTGGTTCCCCACTTAGGCTTTAGTTCCTGGCTGTGTCTGCCTCCGCCCACGCCTCTGCTCAGCCGGCACTCTGCGCCCAGCGTCCTGCTCCCGCGTGCTCAAATTTCGCGTGCTTTTTTTGACTTAATGGGGTCCTAAGTCTAGCTGCTCTCAGGAACAGGTCCCGGAGCTGCTGATGACTCGATGGGTTCTCCAAACTTGCCCTATTTCTTTTTAGCTGGGTTCGGAGCTATAGATGAGTGTGGAGGGGTTGGGGGTGGGGCGGTTGCTCAGCCTGCGATTTAGTGAGAGCCCTTTATAGCTTGGAAATGTCTCGATTCCACGTACCTTCCACGCTGTGCCCTGTTGTGGGGTTCCTCCGTTCGTCTGGACTTGTTTTTATGTCCCCTTGAGGAGTTTTGTATGATTTGGTCAGGAGAGGTTAAGAGCTACTTCTTACTCTGCCGCCATCTTAACCCGGAACCAAAAAAAATTTTTTTAAAAAAAGAAAAGTATACAGTAGAGAAGAAGAGGTTGAAAATAAAAGAAAGATTTGTGATCATAGAGGGAGCAATCTGTTTGAGAAGATAAGATGGAATGTAATTGCTTGAATATATAGGGTTAGCTTTAAGGACCACTTCATCCTATGAAGGAGAGGTAAAGGAGGAGAAAGTGGAAGAAAAAATATCTGAGTGGTGAGATGAGGAAGAAAAGATGAGACAGATCATGGTAAATTAGCTCAATTTTTTTCTGTTAAAATATCAGGCAAGGATCTCAACTGACAGGCAAGGGAGGGAGAACAATGAGAGGTTTAAGAAGTAATGAAAAGGGAGGCAGCTTGACAGCTTAGTGGATTGAGAGCCAGGCCCAGAGATGGGAAGTCCTGGGTTCAAATTTGACCTCAGACACTTTCTAGCTATGGGACCCTGGGCCCTCACTACTGCTAGACAATCCTACTATGTTACTCTGATCGACTCACCTACTCATTCTCTATAGCAGCTCTTCCTAAACTTTTCATCCCTTCTTTAAAACAAACAAACAAACAAAAAATCTTCCCTTCCCTCTTAGAATCAATACTATGTATTGGTTCCAAGAGAGAAGATTGTTAAGGGCTAGGCAATGGGAGTTAAATGTATTTGGAACAATTGAATTATTTTCTTCACCTTCATTCTGCAACATGTGGATAGATTAAAAATTGATAAATGGTGAGAGTGATCCAAGACCAAAGTTTTGCTGGGCATGAGTGACAATATGATAAAATAGTGTAAAGTTGAAATTAGCTTACCACAGGAAAAAAAAGAGGAGAGAGTAGTTGGTACAGAGGAGATGATTGGGGGGAAAAATCAAGGAGTTGAGGTACTAGAAGTCATGGTAAAGATGAAGAGTAGGGATATGGAGGCAGAGGGAGAGGTGAAAAGCCAACAGACTATGATCAGGCAAGATTTCAGCTTGGAGGTGGTACATTTGTGGGCAATGGCAAGATCAAGGGTATGACCATCTTTGGGCATGGCTGAGGTTGGGTGGAAGAGTATCTCATGGGAGCTGAGTAGATTGAGAAATTGAGTACTAGTCTGGGTATTTCTGGGATAATTAATGTGTGTTTCGAAGTCCATTAGTATGAGGACAGAAGTTACCTAGGAAAGAAAAATTGAAAACCAGATATTAAAATCATTAAGGAAGGTAGGAGAGTGACCTGGAGGTCTGTAGGCAACAGTTACCAAGATTTTGATTGGATAGTATATATGAATAGTCAGAACCTCAAGGGAAGAGAGATGAAATAAGAGGAAGGACCTGGAAGTGGCAATGGGGAGCAAAGAATATTCCAACTCCCCCACATTGACCAGTGAGCTGATGAGAGTGAATGAAGATATAGCCAGCACTGAAAAGGGTGGACATGGAAGCTGTATAATCAGGGGGAAGCCAGATTTCAGTAATAGCTAGTATATGGAAGGAGAAGGAGAAAAATAGATTTAAAATGAAGTAAAATTTGTCGCCTGGAACAAGCATTCCAGAGGACATAGTGGAATGGCTGGGTGGAGTTTGGATGAAACTTTGGTATAGGAGGATAGAGAGGAGTAGGAGTCATGAATCAAGTTATAGGAAGTATAAAGAAGGGTTTGGGTGGTTTTCTGGAGTTCACAGTCATTGGGATGGAAAGGAAGTAACCAGATATAAGAATATTCATCATTGGGTGGAGATTGCCATTTTTCTCTCATCAAACAGGTATTGCAGGAGATGGGCAGCCTGAAGTCAAAAGGAGGATTGTTCTTTGAATTAGAGGTTTTCCACATCCCAAATGGGCAACTGGACTGTCAGCATGAAGTAGTTTTTTTTGTTGTTGTTTTTTGTTTTTGTTTTGTTTTAATTCAGCCAATGTGAGAGCTTGTTTGGCTTCATTAGAAATATGGCTTCATTAGAAATATTGGTTAAAGAGGGTTTATTTTTCTTGCTTTTTCAATGATAGGAGGAGATGGAATATTGAAACCCATATCACCGTGTTACATAGATGCACTATGATACATGAAAGGCTCTAAGACAAAAGTTACAATGAAATAAATCATTAAATAGAAGGATAAGTGACTATGTTTTGTTTGTCCTTTTCAAAGGGGACCAATGACGTTACAGGATGAAGTCTTTAAATTTCAATGAGGCAGAGTTGTAAGAGTCATCAGCCTCATTCTCTCCTCCAGAGTCATTGAAGTCTAGGACAAGAGAAAAGTTAGGACAGCTGGTAATGGCCTAGAATGCAGTAGATAGTCTTGGAATCTTCTATATCTGACCAAGCTCTAAGCACTCCACAGTTCCTGGTTCAGTCATGCTTGTGGACAATGGAATAAATTGTCCTCCATCCATTCTACTGTTGAAAGTCTTCACATCCTTGGGGTACACAGCCCCTCTAATTCACTCATAGCTTTACCAGGTTATGCTCAACCTATTTTAGTCTATCTGCTGAGATGGCTCAATATGTGGTCACTAAGCATATAGTTTCTAGAAGTCACAATGAGAACTAAGTGAAAAGTAGATAGCAAAAGTAGATGAGCAGCTCAGAAAAAGACTTAGTATGCCTTAACAACAGAGGTGCTCATTTTCATTAAATACCCATAAACCCTTTAAGTTATCAAATGACTGAATGGCTGATTGAATGACTGAATGAATGATGAATTCTACTTTTGTTCCCCTCCAAATGCAGGCCTTTCAATGTTTTTAGTGAGATTTTCAGTGGAAAAAATAAACACTATTGTAGAATATCATTTGATAGAGCATGCTCATTCCCTTCTAATGCCTTTGATGTATGTATAGTGTATTTCCATATTGTTTCATAAAATATTTATGTAATGATAAAATAAATGTGCCATTTTCTAGTTATAAATGTTATCTAGGATCACCTCACACCAAACAGATTGGCTAAAATGATAGAAGGGGAGAGTAATGAATGTTGGAGGGGATGTGGCAAAATTGGGACATTAATGCATTGGTGGTGGAGTTGTGAACTGATCCAACCATTCTGGAAGGCAATTTGGAACTATGCCCAAAGAGCAATAAAAGACTGCCTGCCCTTCGATCCAACCATAGCATTTCTGGGTTTGTACCCCAAAGAGATCATAGATAAACAGACTTGTATGAAAATATTTATAGCTGTGCTTTTTGTGGTGGCAAAAAACTGGAAAATGAGAGGATTCCCTTCAATTGGGGAATGGCTGAACAAATTGTGGTATATGCTGGTGATGGAATACTATTGTGCTCAAAGGAATAATAAACTGGAGGAATTCCATGTGAATTGGAAAGACCTCCAGGAATGGATGCAGAGTGAAAGGAGCAGAGCCAGAAGAACATTGTACACAGAGACCAATACACTGTGATAAAATAGAATGTAGTGGACTTCTGTACTGGCAGCAATGCAATGACCCAGGACAATTCTGAGGGATTTATGGTAAAGAATGCTACCCACATTCAGAGGAAGATCTGCAGGAGTGGAAACACAGAGGAAAAACAATTGCTTGAACACATGGGTTGAGGCAGACATGATTGGGGATGTGGACTCAAAACTACCACACCAGTGCAACTATCAACAATTTGGAAATAGGTCTTGATCAATGACACATGTTTAAACCAGTGGAAATGCACATTGGCTATGGGGAGGCTTCGGGGGGGTGAAGGGGAAAGTAAGAGCATGAACCATGTAACCATGTTAACTTTTCTAAAAAATAAATATGATTAAATGTTAAATGTTTTCACCAGGGAGGAGAAAAGTCGGAAGGCCAAAACAGACCTGGCAAAGATATGCCCAGTTGGTGGAAGTTGCCCAGAACAGAGTCCGTTGGCGAGAGATGCCCAGTTGGGGGAAGTTGCCCAGAATAGGCACGTTGGCGTGAGATGGTTGCAGCCCTATGCTCCTCTGGGAGTCAATAGGAATAATAATAATGATAATATAAATGTTAAAAAAAATGTTATCTAGGTCACCATTTTATTGATAATAAATCTTTTTTCATTTAATAGAGCACAGATTCAATAATAGATTGACAACATCAAGGAAGACCTGGGTTCAAACCTGCTTCTGACACATATTAGTTATGTGATTCTAACCAAGTCATTTCCCCACTTGGTTTCCCAGGCAACTCTTTAAGACTGTAAGCTTCAGAGCACATGTCCGTCTGCATTGTCAGAGAGAAGTTCCTCCTTAGAAGTACCCTATGCCAATGAAATTACAGTATTGAAAAAATAAAATCCTTTTAAAAATATGAACCGATTTTTAGCTTTATTTTCCCCTATTATATATTTATATGATTGTGTGCTTCAACTGAACTGCAGGATCAATTCTTAGATTTTATAGCTAAGATCAAAGGTAACAAAAATATGGGGCTTTACATTCATAATGCTTTTTAAAATATTTTTTAGAAACATTTTCCATGGTTACATGATTATTGTTTTTACTTTCCCCTTCACCCCCCTTTAACCCCCCCATATCCAATATGCATTTCCACTGGTTTTAACATGTGTGATCAATCAAGACTTATTTACATATTATTGATAGTTGCATTGGTGTGGTCGTTTAGTGTCTACATCCCCAACCATGCCATTCCCCAATTGAAGGGCATCCCTTCGTTTTCTAGTTTTTTGCCACCACAAAAAGTGCAGCTATAAATATTTTCACCACATCCCCTCCAACATTCATTACTCTCCCCTGCTATCATTTTAGCCAATCTGCTAGGTGTGAGGTGATACCTCAGAGTTGTTTTGATTTGCATTTCTCTAATTCATAATGATTTAATTATACCCTTTTTTCATTTCAAATCTTTAGGGGTCTGAATTCCATTATCCAGCATGTTAGTTATGGTTCAGTTTCTTGTTGCCTGATAACTTGATAAACAAGGTACTTATGCACCAACGCATGTCACCAATAAAATTGTTTAACTGAATCAGGCCAATGACAACATAGTAGAAGTAAGGCAGAGATTTTTATCTCAGGATCTGTGAAATTATATATATATATA
>NW_025387144.1:0-4995 GCF_016433145.1 Gracilinanus agilis
GAAGAAGAAGAAGAAGAAGAAGAAGAAGAAGAAGAAGAAGAAGAAGAAGAAACAGAGACCTGTTGGTATCATGTAAAAAACTAGCTCTTTTGTGAGAGGACCAAATTCTAACCCTCCTACTTACTTTGTAACCCTAGCACTTAACATAGCTCCTGGTACATAGTTGACCTTTGGACAAATATTCATTAACTGAGTGACTTCATTCACTCCATTTCTCTGGGCTTCAGTTTCTTCATCTTAAAAAAAATTTGAGAGTAGGGTGAAGGGAGAGAGTGTGAACCAAATGACCACCATTAGCTAACTGGCTAGTGGGTAGAATACTAGGCCAGGAAACAGAAATATTTGAGTTTAGGTTCAATCTCAGACACTTAGTAGCTTAAAATTCAGTCTCATACACTCAGTGACTCACAGCTAGTCACTTAACTCATTTGCCTCAGATTCCTCAACTGTAAAAATAGAGATAATAAATAACACCTACCTTCCAGAGTTGTTGTGAGGAACAAATGCGATTTTTAAGTGCTTTACACAATGCCTGGCACACAGTAGGTACTTAATGAATGCTTATTCTCTTCTCCTTCCCTTCCCTTTCCTCCAGGGTTCTGTAAGTTGGATCTGTAAGACCACCAGTTATCATGTTTTAGTACAATGACTTCCTAGGTTTGCATTATCATATTTCATGCATTTGGTTCCATCCACCAATATTCAAATTTAAAGAATAAATTATATAGCCGTCTTTCCCCTGGGCTTTATCAGATCCTGACACTCCACAGTTAATTGGTATTGTGATTTTGTTTCTCAGTTGATGACACCTGAAACAGGTTCTTAAAGTAGTAGCTCACCTATGGGTCCTGAACAATTCTACCCAATCTCATTACTTGGGGGAAAGGGGAATGTGAAGTCCTTGGTATAGCCATTGGCATTTCTCTGTTTATTCTTTGGGAAAAATCAGTCCTATTTTGAGTGAGAGATAACATATATTTGCTATAGATGGTTTCTTTCATTTCATATAAGCACAAAGCCAATGACAAAAACCAAAATGTGCTCTTTTTCCCTCACTGCAGGAAATGACTTATTGTAAATTGAATTTCTCTGCAAATTCATTCAAAATTTTTCTTGGCATGAAAGATGTGTTTCATATTGTCCATAGTAATAGTAGTAGCAGCAGCAGAAGCAGCAGCAGCAACAGCAGTAGTAATAGTAGTAATAATGATAACATGTTATTATATATAATTATATATTATATAATGATATATTATGTAATGATATATTATATAACAATTATTTTATTATATATAATTATGTTATAATATGATATCTAATTATTAGCATGTAATCATAATTATGATATCATATGAATTATTATATGTAAAATATATTCTATTACTAAATAAATACCCTGTTTCTGCTAGTCAACTAGTAGTTATTATGTACCAGGAACTGTTCTAAGCAATGGGGTTACATAGAAAGAAAAAAGTAGTTCTAGCCCTTAAGGAGCTTGCAATCTAAGGATGAAGACAAAGAATTAAATACAAACCAGCTATTTACAGGATAAATCTGGGTAATCTCAAATGAAATGCTTAAGAAGACAAAGGAGGACTGGATAAGGCTTTTTGAAGAAGTTTATTATAAAGTATTTTATTTTCCCAATTATATGTAATAACAATTTTCCCCCTAAGTTTTCTGAAGTTATATGATCCAAATTGTCTCCCTCCTTCCCTTTCTTCCCTTCCCTGCCCCAGAGCTAGCAAGAAATTCAGTCTGGGTTATACATGTATTATCATGCAAAACACTGCATAACTTTAAAGCTAAGAAAGTCCCTTACAAATATCTCATTTTTATACTCATAACAGCCCTGGAGAGTAGCTGCTATCCCCATTTTACAGATGAGGAAACTGAAAGATTAAGTGACTTCTTCAGGATCATATAAAAGGAAATATCAGCAGAAGGATTTGAACACCGGTCTTTCTGACTCCAGATCCTTTGCTCTATCTACTCCACTCACCTAATCTTTACAATCATGTGCTAGGAAAATACTTTTTTTAAAAATGTATCTGGAGCACCCTCTAAATCAGTGATTCCCTAAGTGGGCGCCACTGCCCCCTGGTGGGTGCTGCAGTGATCCAGGAGAGTGGTGATGACCACAGGTGCATTTGGAGGTGGTGAATAACTGTAAGGGGGCAGTGATAGTATGTGACAGGGGGCGCTAAGTAATATTTTTTCTGGAAAGGGGGCAGTAGGCCAAAAAAGTTTGCTCTAAATCATCAAGTCATTGCTCAAATGCCTTCTCAATTGGACAAGAAAGACAGCATTCTCATATTCTCCATGCATGCTTCCTTTAAAAAAAAAAAACAAGCCTCCCATCCTCTCTGAGAATTGAAACTATGCTTAGCTTCTCAAAGACTTATAGGCAGCAACAATTTGAGAACATTCCAACAAAAATCTGCCAAACAGTTATTAGTCTTTTCTCGTTTTTCTTTTCTGGAATCCAATATTTCAGGTCCTGCTGCCTTTAGCAACTAGATAGAAGAAATAAATTAATAAATAAGAGTTGGTAAAACAAAAGAACAAGCTATTTGCCTTGGTAGGAACGGATTAAATCTGGTTTGAATATTTTCAAGGATGAGCTGAGTTTGATCACGTGCCAAGCGAGATCTTAGCGTTCAGTACTTCAGCTCTAACATGACCAAATAACAAAACCTCCCAGCTGGTGAACTCCACTTAGTGAGATTTGGTGATGTGGGACCTGTAACTTGTCTTTATTTTTGTTTAAAGTGCATATTATGGTTTCTTACTGAGGGTAAAAGCTTCAGCAGCTGTTAGAGTTTGTTTTTAGAACTTCAATAATATCTCTGATAACTAGGCGGGTGCAAAACTTTTCCCCCTAACCTGGCAACCAATTCAGGGTAGCTAGATGGCATAGACAGTGCTGGGTTTGGAGTGAGAAATACTCATCTTCCTGAGTTCAAATCTGGACTTAGACACTTACTAGCTCTATGACTTTGGGCAAATCACCTAACCCTGTTTACCTCAGTTTTCTTATCTGAAAAATGAGCTGGAGAAGGAAATAGCAAACTGGAGTGCTCTCTAGTATCTTTGCCAAGAAAACCCCAAATGGAGTCACAGAGAGTCAGTCAGACATGACTGAAAAATAACAAAGCAACCAATCAATGTACAATCATTTAAAAAGTGATAACTCTTAAGTTCATACTGGGGATACAGAGAGAAAGCTAAGCACACATTCTGATGAGGAAAGGCAAATGAACATATGTAAACAAAAGACAGAGTGAAAAAATGTTAGGTAACCTTAGAGGGGAAGAAACTAAAAATTATGGGGAACGGAAAGAACAGTACTGGGAAAGATCTCAAGCAGAAGGTTTTGTATGAGCTGAATTTTTTGAAAACAGAAATTCTGAGAAACAGAAGTAAAAAGTGGGAGCATTCCAGGTATGGGAGCCTTCCAGCATATATGGATTAGAGTTCTGAGGGGGTGTATTGTGTGTGGAGAACAACAAAGAAAACCAGTAGGACTAGATTATAGAGTCAGTGGAGAGGAGCAATGTGAAATAAATGCTGAAAAGGGAAGATGGGTCCAGGTTGTAAAGAACTTTAAAAGCCAAGGATAAAAGCTGTTTGTTCCTAAGGGTAATAGGGAGCCAGTAGAGTTTATTGAATAAAAGTGACATGATCAGATGTGTGCTTTATTTTTTAAAAAGTGACTCTGTGGAGGATGAAATAGAACAAAGAGAGATTTAATATAGGAAGATCAATTAGGAGGCCATTGAAAAAATCAGGTAACTAGGAAGCTGGGTGGCTCAGTAGATTGAGAGTTAGGTCCAGAGACAGGAGGTCCTGGGCTCAAATCTAGTATCAGATGCTGCCTAGCTGTATAACCATGGGTAAGTCACCTATCTCTCATTACCTAGCCCCTATTGCTCTTCTGCCTTGGAACCAATACATAATATTGATTCTAAGATGGAAGGTAAGGGTTATAATTTAAGGGGGGAGGGGAAGATCCATTAAAAGATGGAGAGGAAGAGGGATGAAGTGCTATATTAATGTAGTAGTTATTGAGACAAGAGAAGAGAATTATGCAAAAAAATGTTGTGGAGATAGAAACAAGATGACTTATCAATTGATTAAATAGGCAGGGGAAATGAGAATGAGATTTTGAGTGGGATTACAAATCTGGATGACTAAAAGAATGGTAAAACTCTTGACAGAAATAAGAAAGTATGGACAATTGGGGGTGGGGAATTAAGAGAAAAGATATTAAGTTCTGTTTTAGATATATTGAATTTGGGATATCTCCAAGACACTCAGAATGGGAAGAGAGTTCAGGATACTAGAGGTGAGTGTCTATATCTGAAAGACATCTATACAGAGATGATAATTAAATATATAAGAGCTCATGAGGTCACCAAAAGAGAATGTAAAGGCAAAAGAGGCCCAGGAAAGTCATGGAGAAGGATTAATGTGGATGATGATATAGCAAAGAAGACAGAACCAGTCAGACAGGTAGAAGAATTATAAGAAAACAGCCAGGAAAACCCAGGCAGAAGAGAGTATCTAAAAGAAGGGAGTTGTCAACTGTATCCAATTCCACAGAGAGGGTAAAGAGTTTGAAATTTGACTCCCCCCTCCAAAAAAAACTATTAGGTTTGGTAATTAAGAGATGATTGGTAACTCTGAAGCAAGGTTTCAATCGAATAATTTAGTTGAAAGCCAGATCATCAGTGGTTTACATGACAGAAAAGGAGAAGGGGATACAAAGTGTAGACCAATGGTGTCAAACTTAAATAGAAATGGAACCCCCTATTGATTTAGAAAACTACTTATTAAAATTATCTATGTTCTGTTGTATTTTATTTACTTTGTTAAATATTTCCCAAATGTACATACATACATGTATAATATAATTTCAATATTATTAATAATTTAATAATTATTTAATTTATAATTTTATCATTTAAATAAATTATTTATTATGGTTATGTG
>NW_025387145.1:0-4860 GCF_016433145.1 Gracilinanus agilis
CAAAAGAAAAAAGAAAAGAAAAGAAAAGAAAAGAATTGAATTTGACATCAGACACTTCCAAACTGTGATGCTGGGCAAATTGTTTCACCCCAGCTTTTTAGCCCTCACCGCTCTTTTGCCTTGATACTGATTTTAAGACAGAAGGTATAAGTTTTAAAAGAATCATTAGACAATCTGAACACTGTGACCAAAGGGGAAAAAAAAAAGAAACTAGACTTCCTATTTCAAGAATTCTTAAAAGAAAACTGCCCACATCTCTTAGAACCAGAAGGAAAAGTGGAAAGAAACCATTGATCATTGCCTAAAAGAAACCTCAAAATGAAAACTCCCAGGAATACCAGAGCCTAAATCCAAAGTTTCCAGTCAAAGAAGAAATACTGCAAGCAGCCAGAAAGAAAGACTTGAAAAGTACTGAGGGAGCTGCAGTCAGGATCACATATGATGAGGATGCCACCACTCTAAAGGGAAAGAGAACTTGGAATACAGCATTCCAGAACACTGAGAATAGGAGACTTACAGTCAAGAATAGCATACCCAATGGAAAAGAATATAATGTAACAGAGGGAAAAACAGATTTTTGATAAAAGTGGACTTAAAAGTATGCTTGACGAATAGATGAGCACTATGGAGAAACTTTGAAATTCAAACAAATAAAGGAATAAAGAAAAGCATAAGAAGTTAAAAATGAATGAACAATAATGGAGGAATAAAAAATGATTAGCTAGGGGAAAGCTGGGTGGCTCAGTGGATTGAGAGCCATGCCTAGAGATGGGAGGTCCTGGTTCAAATATCTCCTCAGACAGTTCCTAGCTATATGACCCTGGGCAAGTCAGTTGACCACCCCTCAATCACTCTTCTGACTTGGAACTAATACATAATATTAATTAAAAGATGGAAGGTGTGGGTTTTAAAAAACCACAGAATAATTAACTACTAACTTGAAATATGGGAAAGATGATATGTGTGTCCCCTCTGAAACCTGTGATCATCAGGGTTTTTTAAGAGAATCCAACTAGATAAAGCCTTGGAGTGTCTTTTTTTTTTAAACCCTTGTACTTCGGTGTATTGTCTCATAGGTGGAAGAGTGGTAAGGGTGGGCAATGGGGGTCAAGTGACTTGCCCAGGGTCACACAGCTGGGAAGTGGCTGAGGCCGGATTTGAACCTAGGACCTCCTGTCTCTAGGCCTGACTCTCACTCCACTGAGCTACCCAGCTGCCCCCTTGGAGTGTCTTAAAAGAGTTTAAGAAAAGAGTTGGAAAGACAGAAAGAAATACCCTGGTAGGGAGTTAGGAGCAGGAAAGGAAAGCAAGGTTAGTAAAAATGATGTTATGTCATCCAAATTCACAAGTAGGTGCCTTTTTAAACAAGAAGGAGGGAAGAGGGAGCAGCTGACACTTGAACCTGCCATCGTCATTTGTCTAGCCCAGGGTCGGCAACCTTTTTGGCCATGAGAGCCATAAACACCCCATTTTTTAAAATGTAATTTCGTGAGAGCCGTACAGTGCTCACAGTGCTGCTCCTGTAACAGTGCCTGAAAAAAAATGACTTTATGGCTCCTGCAGAAAGAGCCATATCTGGCCCTCAAAAGAGCCAGGTATGGCTCAAGAGCCATACGTTGCTGACCCCTGGTCTAGAAGAACATTCCCCTCACAGGGGAAAGGGCAGAGCAAGGAAGCTAAATCTGAGGGGGAGTCGATTAAGGAGAAAGAGTGGTCTGAGGTGAAGCAGACTAAGGATACACAACTATATCATTTTCTTAGGTAACAAAGAAAGGGAATCTGACGGGTTGCCCGTCATATGATAAATAACAAGTGCTGGCATATAAATGTGATATAATACTGTGCTGATCTCTTATCTGTGTAATAACCAACCCATATTCCAGAGGCTTCATAGGGTACCCATCCCCTGATGGAGAGGGGAAGACTCAGAATACAGAATTACTTTTTTTTTTTTTTTTAATATAACCACTGGAAATTTATTTAGATCATGGTGAAAAAGCAGATTTTGGCTGATTAAAACAAATGATGCATGTTTTAAAAAGATAAAGCAGGAAGGGTAATAAATTAAATGTTAGCTGGTGGCACTGTGCTGGGTGCTGTCCACGATATATTTATAGTATTTATTTCTCCATTGCAAGGTCAACAAACATTAACTCTGACTATGTGCTAGTCTCTGAGTTGTTAGACAATATTTCATAGGGCTTTAAAGTTTGCAAAGCACTTTATATTATTAAATTTATTTGAGATGGGTTAAATTTGAGGTATAATTCTAAAAGCCTTAATTTAGCTTCCTTCAAAAGTTAAGTGTGCATGTTTGTCTCCTCCAATGGAATGTAAACTTCTTGAAGGCAAGAATTATTTCATTTTCTTCTTTATACCTGGCATAGTACCTGACACATAGTAGGCATTTAATAAATGTTTATTGATTGAAAAGTAGGTAGCAAATAGAACAAAATTCCTGAGGTCCTATAATTCTCTAAATCTAATCTATAGGTGGGAAAGAATTTTTTAATTGTGAAGTTTGATATATTTTGCGAGTTTTGGTGTTTTTTAAGGCCATTACAGCTGAATGGTAAATTTTTTAACCAAAGCAGTAACACTTATTCAGAGATGTGTTTAATATTTCAGGAATAAAATAATTGCTCTTTAATTGCTTTATATATCCCTATCTTGCATGAATGATTACATTGTTCTAGAAAATGCTTTATTTGAGGGTTGGGAGAGGCTCGAGGTAAACATCAGATTGCTTCTTATTACTCTGGAACATGCTGGGGCAAAATCATCAGACGTGTAATTGTTTATAAGCCCAGCAGTTCCCTGATTTGGTAAGGATTGTTCTGGTTTCTTTGAATGGCTGGATTAAGAGCTACCTAAGACAAGTTTGTTATTCAGTTCCTGCTTAAGCCTTCTAGGAAACCAATAAAGTCAATTTTTCTTTTATTATTCCTTTTAAATCCTTAGATCACAGCAATGGCAACTCTAATTTGAGGCAGATGGTGTTTGGAGTTGTCACAGCCATTGATCTGCTGAATTTTGTGGCTGCCCGAGAAAGAGAACAGAAGACAACTTAATCTCAAGTATTCTGCAAAAAAGAAGCCACTAAGAGAAAAACTACAAATCCATCTTCTCATTTCTCACTCTCTTTTTGGACTACCTTGGATGTTCTTATCATTTGAGTTTCTAGAATTGGTATTTTTTCATCTCAAGGCTTAAATTTGTTATATGAACATAATGAGTCAATAAAGTCAATTAAGTCAATAAATAGTATTTAAAGTGCCATCTGACCTAGTAAAGAAATGTTAACCTAATCACCAGAAATGTTATCAGCTTTTCTCTTTAAGCCTTTACGGAGATTCATCTATGTATATTATAATGAATTTGGTGGCTTCAAAAAATGTCTAATTTTCTTTTAGGACATACTTGTCCTAAGATAGCCTAAAGAGGGGGAAATTTGCTAGATATAACAAAATTATTAGCTTGTCTTAAACAAGACTTGGGCTGATTAGAAATATCAGCCTTGCATAGAGAAATGATAATAATATCCCTTATCTACCAGTTATGTTACCAGAGGAAAAAGTCTTAAAAAGCATACACAGGGCTTCCGGGTTAAGATGGCGGCAGAGTAAGAAGCAGCTCTAAACCTCTCCTGACCGAAACACACAAAACTCCTCAAGGGGACATAAAAACAAGTCCAGACGAACGGAGGAACCCCACAACAGGACACAGCGTGGAAGGTACGTGGAATCGAGACATTTCCAAGCTAAAAAGGGCTCTCACTGCGCAAGCTGAGCAACCGCCCCACCCCCACCCCCTCCACACTCTCCTATAGCTCTGAACCCAGCTAAAAAGAAATAGAGCAAGTTTGGGGCACCCATCGAGTCATCAGCAGCTCCGGGACCTGTTCCTGAGAGCAGCAAGACTTAGGACCCCATTGGGTCAAGAACGCACGCGAAATCTGAGCGCGCGCGCGGGAGCGGACGCTGGGAGCGGAGCGCCGGCTGAGCAGAGGCAGGCGTGGGTGGAGGTAAACACAACCAGGAACTAAAGCCTAAGTGGGGAACCAGTGCAGACGGGTATACGACTGTGGAAGTAGCGCCCTGAGACTTGTAAAGAAACCTCCTGCAGAGGTTCAAGCAAGGGAATCCACCAGGGGGCTTGACCTTGGAAAAAACGAGATCTCAGTCCTCAGGAGCCAATAGATCTCAGACAGACACTGAGAGCGAGGATAAACCTGAGAAGCTGCTGGGCTAATGATGGCTAACCAGTTACAGGAAATTCAGAAGAGAAAGAATAATAACAAAAAAAAGAAGTCTTTAACACTCGACAGCTTCTACACAGAGAAAATCCAGACAACCGAGCAAACAGAGGAGGAGAACAAACAACCATCCAGACCCTCCCCAAATAAGGAAAACTCCTCACAACCTATGGAAGAGTTCAAATCTGAGATTTTGAGGAAAATGGAAGAGATCTGGCAAGAAAATAACAGCTTAAAAGGTAGAATCTTGCAACTGGAAAGCGAGGCTCAGAAACCAAATGAACTGATAAGCAAATTGAACACAAGAAATGACCAGATTGAAAAGGAATACCAGAAGATTATGGCCGAAAACAAGAAGATTATGGCCGAAAATCAAAAGATTATGGCCGATTACCAGAAGATTATGGCCGAAAATCAATCCCTAAAGGCTAGAATTGAGCAAGTAGAAACTAATGATCTCTCAAGACAACAAGAACAAATAAAACAAAGCCAAAAGACTGAAAAAATAGAAGGAAACATGAAATATCTCAATGAGAGAGTGACAGACCAAGAAAACCGGTCTAGAAGAGACAATTTGAGAATAATTGGTCTTCCAGAAAAACCAG
>NW_025387146.1:0-4336 GCF_016433145.1 Gracilinanus agilis
ACCTAATCTCTCCCATATTGTTTTCCAAATTTCCCAGCAGTTTTTGTCAAATAGTGGATTCATGTCCCAAAAGTTGGGCTCTTTGGTTTTATCATACACTGTCTTACTGATGTCATTTACCCCAAGTCTATTCCACTGAACCTCCCTTCTGTCTCTTAGCGAGTACCATATTGTTTTTTTTTAAATTTTAAACATTTATTAATATTCATTTTTAACATGGCTACATGATTCATGCTCCTACTTTCCCCTTCACCCCCCGCATTCCCCCTACCCATGGCCGACAAACATTTCCACTGGTTTTATCATGTGTCCTTGATCAAGACCTATTTCCAAATTGTTGGTAGTTGCATTGGTGTGGTAGTTTCAAGTCTACATCCCCAATCATGTCCTCCTCAACCCATGTGTTCAAGCAGTTGTTTTTCTTATATGTTTCCTGCAGTTCTTCCTCTGAATGTGGGTAGCATCTTTACCATAAATCCCTCAGAATTGTCCTGGGTTTTTGTATTGCTGCTGGTACAGAGGTCCATTACATTTGATTTTACCATAGTAAACTCATCAATGCGGCAGAGGAAAAGAAAAAAGAAGAGTTTTACAGCTCCCTACAGGCAATACTTGATGGCACACCAAGAAGAGACCTGAAGATCGTTATGGGAGACTTGAATGCAAAGGTAGGAGAAGACAACACAGGAAAGGAATTCATCATGGGAAAGCATGGAGTTGGCACCTGTAACGAAAATGGAGAGCTCTTTACGGATTTCTGCGCCTTCAACGATCTTGTTATTGGGGGCACTATATTCCCACACAAGAAAATTCATAAGCCAACCTGGACTTTGCCTGATGGAAGGACGGAAAATCAGATAGATCACATCACAGTTTCCTGCAAGTGGAGAAGAAGCCTTCTAGATGTTAGAGCAAGATGTGGTGCAGATGTGGCCTTGGACCACCAACTCCTGGTGGCAACTTTTAGAACCAAGTTGAAATCATTCAATGACCTTTCAGGCAGATTACAGCATAAGTTCAACGTGCAAGACCTAAAGACCAGAGAGGAAAAAGAAGCATTCAATTGCGAAATCAAGAACAAGTTCGTGGCCTTGACAGGACTCATGAGAGAGACAGTCGAAGACCACTGGACCAAACTCCAGCAGACCTGGAAGACCACTTGCGCAGAAGTCCTGAGAAAGAGAGAGAGAAAGCGCAAGGAATGGTTAACACAAGAGACTTGGGCCAAGATACAACAGAGAAGAGATTTGAAACAGAAGATCAGCCAGTGCCAAGATCAACAGGAGAAAGAAGAACTTCGAACACAGTACTGGGAAATTAACCGTCAAGTCAAGAAGAGCGCAAGATATGACAAGAGACGGTTCATTCACGATATGACTGAAGAAGCAGAAACAGCAGCTGGGCAGGGGAACATGAAGAGGCTATACGAAATAACAAGAACTCTATTGGGAAAGAACTACAACCTTAGCAAGCCAGTGAAGGACAAGACTGGCAAGACAATAACAAGCGATGCAGGGCAGAGAGCCCGATGGGCAGAGCATTTCGAAGAAATCCTGAACCGACCGCCTCCACCAACTGTTCCGGACATACCACCAGCCACCGAACTGCTTCAGGTGAACACGGGCCCACCTACCAAAGTTGAGATCATCAAAGCCATCAAGACCATGAAAAATGGTAAGGCTGCAGGTCCAGACGGCATCCCCCCTGAGGCACTCAAGGCAGACCCAGAAATGTCAGCGGAGATGCTACAACCCCTCCTGCAGAAGATCTGGGAACAGGAACAAGTCCCGACAGACTGGAAACTAGGCTACCTGGTGAAGCTACCCAAGAAAGGTGACCTATCCCAATGCAGCAACTGGCGAGGAATCATGCTTCTATCCGCTCCCAGCAAAATCCTGACCAGAGTCATCTTAGAAAGACTGAAGGAGGCCTTGGACAAGAAGCTGAGAATAGAAAAAGCAGGGTTTCATCAGCACAGATCGTGCACCGACCACATCGTCACCCTAAGAATCATCATCGAACAGTCCATCGAGTGGCAGTCCCCCCTCTACATGACTTTCGTGGATTTCGAGAAGGCATTTGACAGCGTGGACAGGAGCATCATCTGGAGATTGATGCAGCATTACAGGATTCCCCCAAAGCTCATCAACATCATCCAGCAGTTATACGAAGACTTTACCTGCCAGGTCATCCACAATGGGAAACTGACGGCTGCCTTCACAGTGAAGACCAGAGTGAAGCAAGGCTGCATGCTTTCGCCCCTTATCTTCTTGATGGTCATAGATTGGACCATGAGAAGAATTACCAAGGACAACAATACGGGCATTCAATGGACTCACACCAAGCAGCTTGAGGACCTTGACTTCGCGGATGACATCTGTCTCCTTTCTCACAAGTAGCAGGATGCGCAAGCCAAACTTGCACGACTCTCTGAAGAAGCGGAGAAGACAGGTCTGAAGATCAACAAGAGGAAGACCAGGTGATCACAGTCAACAGCAGACAGGACCTGCCAATCCAACTACAGGGAGAAAACATCAAGGAGACGGACCACTTCACCTATTTGGGTAGCATCGTCAGTAAGGACGGCGGAGCAGATGAGGACATCAGAAACCGAATCAACAAAGCCAGACAGGCATTTAACACCCTGCGGTCTGTCTGGATCTCCAAAGCACTGTCCTGTCCCTCGTCACTAAGCTCCGAATCTTCAATACCAACATAAAGGATGTCCTCCTCTATGGATCAGAGAGCTGGAGAGTGACGAGCGCTAACAACAACAAACTCCAGGTCTTTGTTAATAGATGTCTACACCACATCTTGAACATCAGATGGCCCGAAAAGATCTCCAATGCTAGTCTCTGGGAAAGAACAATCCAGTACCCCATTAGTCAGGACATAAAGAAACGTAAGTGGAGATGGATAGGACATACGCTACGAAAACTGGAAGACAACGTAGCCAGACAAGCATTGAGCTGGAACCCTTCAGGGAGGAGGAAAGTTGGAAGACCAAAACCGACCTGGCGAAGATCTGCTGAAAATGAAACAAAAACGGTCGGAATGACATGGGCCCAGGTGGGGGAAGTTGCCCAGAACAGAGTCCGTTGGCGTGAGATGGTTGCGGCCCTATGCTCCTAAGGAGTCAACAGGAATAATAATAATAATATCAGTCTCTGTGTACAATGTTCTTTTGGCTCTGCTCTAATCGCTCTGCATCAGTTCCTGGAGGTCTTTCCAGTTCACCTGGAACTCCTCTAGTTTATTATTCCTTTTAGCACAATAGTATTCCATCACAAGCATATACCATAATTTGTTCAGCCATTCCCCAATTGAAGGGCATCCCCTCCTTTTCCAGTTTTTTGCCACCACAAAAAGCGCAGCTATAAATATTTTCATACAAGTCTGTTTATCTATGATCTCTTTGGGGTACAAACCCAACAATGCTATGGCTGGATCAAAGGGCAGCCATTCTTTTATAACCCTTTGAGCATAGTTCCAAATTGCCAGCCAGAATGGTTGGATCATTTCACAACTCCACCAGCAATGCATTAATGTCCCAATTTTGCCACATCCCCTCCAACATTCATTACTCTCCCCTTCTTTCATTTTAGCCAATCTGCTAGGTGTGAGGTGACACCTCAGAGTTGTTTTGATTTGCATTTCTCTAATTATTAGAGATTTAGAGCACTTTCTCATGTACTTATTGATACTTTTGATTTCTTTACCTGAAAATTGCCTATTCATGTCTCTTGCCCATTTATCAATTGGGGAATGGCTTGATTTTTTTATACAATTGCTTTAACTCCTTGTATATTTGAGTAATTAGACCCCTGTCAGAGTTTTTCATTATAAAGATTTTTTCCCAATGTGTTGTTTCCCTTCTGATTTTGACTACATTGTTTTTGTTTATAGAAAAGCTATTTAGTTTACTATAATCAAAACCATTTAATTTACATTTTGTAATTTTCTCTAACTCTTGCTTGGTTTTAAATTCTTTCCTTTCCCAAAGATCTGATAAGTATACTATTCTGTGTTCATTTAACTTATTTATAGTTTCCCTCTTTATATTCAAGTCATTCACCCATTCTGAATTTATCTTGGTGTAGGGTGTAAGATGTTGATCTAAACCTAATCTCTCCCATATTGTTTTCCAAATTTCCCAGCAGTTTTTGTCAAATAGTGGATTCATGTCCCAAAAGTTGGGCTCTTTGGTTTTATCATACACTGTCTTGCTGATGTCATTTACCCGAAGTCTATTCCACAGGTCCTCCTCTCTGTCTCTTAGCCAGTACCAAGTTGTTTTGATGACTGCTCCTTTATAGTATAGTTTAATATCTGGTAC
>NW_025387147.1:0-8674 GCF_016433145.1 Gracilinanus agilis
TGGAAAAGGAGGGTATGTCCTTCAATTGGGGAATGGCTGAACAAACTGTGGTATATGCGGGTGATGGAATACTATTGTGCTAAAAGGAATAACAAACTGGAGAAGTTCCAGGCGAACTGGAGAGACCTTGGGGAACTGATACAGAGCGAAAGGAGCAGAGCCAGAAGAACATTGTACACAGAGACTGATATATATTTTTTATCCTGGGACTCCATTCTAGGAGCATAGGACCACAACCAGTTTCGCAGGCGGAAAATACTAGGAGAATTAATGGTGTTATTGAAGCAGAGAATATGTAGGATTGTGAAATGAGGAGGATTGTTAAGATAAATAAGGATAATATTATGCCTTCTAAACATAGTAGGGTGGATATAAGGTGAGAGCGGTAAATAAGGACTCCTGTGAGGGCAAGTATAAAGGCTATAATAATATTTATATTAATTGATGCTATAAGGTGTTCATGGGTTTGAACCATGATATATTGAGTTGAAATCAGTTATCTTAATTAGATTAAATACCTATTCAGCTCATTCTAACCCCTTTTGAATTCATTGGTAGGCTAGGCCTGCCGTGAGTAGTAAGATTAAGCAGTAGGATATAGTTAGCATGGTATAAGGGGTAGGGAGTTGAATCGCTCATTTTAGGGGGAGAAGGAGAGCAATTTCTAGGTCGAATAGTAGGAATGTGATAGCCACTAAGAAGAATTTTATGGAAAAAGGAAGTCGTGCTGATCCCAAAGGGTCAAAACCGCATTCGTAGGGGCTGGATTTTTCTAAATACAAGTATAGCTGAGGCAGTCAGAAAGAGATTATAATTACAATTGTTGTGAGAAGTGAGTTGACAAAAAGGGTAATGATAAGGTTAATTATTTTTCTCTGGTCTTACCCAGAACTTAATGATTGGAAATCAGTAGTACTAATTATACTAGAAAAATATGATCCTCATCAGTAGATGGATACGTATAGGAATAATCATACTACATCTACGAAGTGTCAGTATAAGGCGGCTGCTTCGAAGCCGAAATGATGTGTTGAGGTGAAGTGAAAGAAGAGTTGACGGAGGAGGCAGACAATTAGGAATGTAGAGCCAATAATTACGTGGAGGCCGTGGAATCCTGTGGCTATGAAAAAAGTTGAGCCATAAACCCCATCGGAGATTGTGAAGGGTGTTTCATAGTATTCTATAGCTTGGAGGATTGTGAAGTACAGTCCTAGAAGGATAGTAATTAGTAGTGCTTGAATTATTTGTTTTCGGTTTCCCTCTATCAGGCTATGATGGGCCCATGTAATTGAGACTCCCAATGCGAGGAGAATTGATGTATTTAGAAGTGGGACTTCGAGAGGGTTAAAAGGGTTGATGCCTGTAGGAGGTCAGCAACCTCCTAGTTCTGGAGTAAGGGCTAGACTTGAGTGGTAAAAGGCTCAGAAAAATCCAATGAAGAAGAAGACTTCTGAGATGATGAACAGGATTATACCTTATCGTAACCCCTTTTGTACTACAGGGGTGTGGTGTCCTTGAAATGTGCCTTCTCTAACAACATCCCGTCATCATTGATATATTGTTAGCAGTATTGAGATTAGGCCAATTGTTAGGAGAAGTGTGGAGTTGAAATGGAATCATATAATTGTGCCGGATGTCAGTAGGAGCGCTGATAGTGCTCCTGTAAGCGGCCATGGGCTAGGATTAACTATGTGGTAAGCATGTGCTTGGTGTGTCATTATGAGTTATCGGGTAGGTAAAGGCTAACTAGAAGGGTAAAAACGTAAGCTTGAATTATTGCTACGGCTAGCTCTAGAATTGTTAAGAGGAATAGAATTGAAAATGTAATGGTTGATACAGCTATGCTAATAGATGAAAGGGCTAATGTGGCTGAACCAATTAAGTGAATTAGTAAGTGTCCTGCAGTAATGTTGGCTGTCAGTCGAACTGCTAAGGCAAGAGGTTGGATAAACAGGCTAATTGTCTCAATAATGATTAGTATTGGGATTAGGGGGGTTGGAGTACCTTGAGGTAAGAAATGGGCTAATGATATTTTAGGTTTATTTCGAAAGCCTATAATTACTGTACTAGCTCATAGTGGGATAGCTATACCGATATTTATTGACAGTTGCGTAGTTGGGGTAAATGAGTAGGGTAGAAGCCCTAGGAGATTAGTGGAAGCAATGAATAGGATTAGGGAGATTAATATGAGGGATCAAGTTCGACCTTGTTTGTTATGTATTGTCATTATTTGTTTAGTGATGAGACGAATCAATCAGATTTGTAGAGTTTGAATGCGGTTAGGGAGTCGTTTGGGGGATGACAAAATAATACAGGGGAATAGAATAATAATTGGTAGTGTTGTAATACCTATAATTGTGGGTGTGATGAATGGGGCAAATAAATTTTCGTTCATTTGTTTTCTCAAGGTGTAGGTGTTTTATGAGGCTTTGTCTGTTCTGTTGGGGATGGTACGTGTGTTAATGTTTGATTAATTATTTTGAGTTGATAAACACAAAATAATGCGATGGTTGTAAGTAAAATAGTGGTAAATCAAGTAGAAGTGTCTAACTGTGGCATGTTTTTTGAGGAGATATTATGTCTCGTGCATGCTTGAAAGCATGGGAAGGGGGCTCAAAAATGATTGCATTATAGATGATCACTTTTTGAAGTATTTGAGTGAGGTTATTTCTAGGACAGTAGGCATAAAGCTGTGGTTAGATCCACAGATTTCTGAACATTGTCCGTAAAACACTCCTGGTCGAGATGATGTTAGGGTGACTTGGTTAAGTTGTCCTGGAATAGCATCAGCTTTTAGTCCTAGTGATGGGACAGCTCATGCATGTAAGACATCTTCTGAGGAGATTAATATACGAATGGGCAGCTCCATAGGTAGAACTACTCGATTATCTACTTCTAGAAGTCGCAGCTGGCCAGGGGATAGGTCTTGAGTAGGGATTATGTAGGAATCAAATGTTAGGTCTTCGTAATCAGTATACTCATAGCTTCAGTATCATTGATGGCCTATAGCTTTGACTGTTAGATAGGGGTTATAAATTTCGTCTATTATGTAGAGAATTCGTAGTGAGGGAAGGGCAATTAGGACTAAAATCACTGCTGGTATGATGGTTCAAATTGTTTCAACTTCTTGAGCGTCTATAGTGCTTGTATGAGTTAATTTTGTAGTTAATATTAAAATAATGATGTAGAGCACTAGAGAGCTGATTAAAAAGATGATTATGAGTGTGTGATCATGGAAGTATATTAGTTCTTCTATAATGGGAGAAGTAGCGTCTTGAAAGCCTAGTTGTATAGGGTAGGACATTTAAGATACATAAGGGTTAAACTTATAATTTAACTATGGCAAAGTTATGTAATGATTTTACTAGTATCTTGAGAGAAAGTCATAGAGGTTATGGGGTTGACTTGAAATCAATCTGAGGGGGTTCAATTCCTCCCTTTCTTGTCTAAGTTTTAATAAACACTGGTTGCTCGAATGTATGATAAGGGGGTGGACATCCATATAATCATTCAATATTGGTTGTGGTTATTTCTACACTTATAATTTCGCGTTTAGAAGCGAATGCTTCTCAGATGATGAACACCATTAGGATCACGGCTGTTAGTGAGATGAAGGAACCAATAGATGAGAGAACATTTCATGTGGTATAAGCGTCTGGGTAGTCGGAGTATGGGCGTGGTATACCTGAGAGTCCTAGGAAATGCTGAGGGAAAAATGTTAGATTTACTCCTACAAATATAATAAAGAAGTGAATTTTTGTTCATAAATCGCTGAGTATGTAGCCTGTGAATAGGGGGAATCAGTGTACAAAACCTCCTATAATGGCAAATACGGCTCCTATAGATAGCACATAGTGGAAGTGGGCTACTACATAATATGTGTCGTGGAGAACAATATCTAATGATGAGTTAGCTAGGACGATGCCTGTTAAGCCTCCGATAGTAAATAGGAAGATAAAGCCTAGGGCTCATAGTATGGCTGGGGATCATTTAATATTCCCTCCATGCAGGGTTGCTAGTCAGCTAAATACTTTTACTCCTGTAGGGATAGCGATAATTATTGTAGCAGATGTAAAGTAGGCCCGGGTGTCTACATCTAAACCCACGGTGAATATATGATGGGCTCATACAATAAAACCTAAGAACCCAATAGATATTATTGCTCAGACTATTCCTATGTAGCCAAAAGGCTCTTTTTTGCCGGAGTAATATGTTATGATATGAGAAATAATTCCGAACCCGGGCAGAATTAGGATATAAACCTCCGGGTGACCAAAAAATCAGAATAGATGTTGGTATAAAATAGGGTCTCCCCCTCCAGCAGGGTCAAAGAAAGTGGTATTCAGGTTTCGATCTGTTACAAGTATGGTAATACCTGCAGCCAATACGGGGAGTGAGAGAAGTAGAAGCACTGCTGTGATTACTACAGATCATACAAATAAAGGAGTTTGGTATTGAGATATAGCTGGGGGTTTTATATTAATAATAGTGGTAATGAAATTAATAGCCCCTAGAATGGACGAGATTCCTGCTAAATGAAGTGAAAAAATAGCAAGATCAACGGATGCTCCTGCATGAGCAAGGTTGCCTGCTAGTTGGGGGTAGACTGTTCAGCCTGTTCCAGCCCCTGCTTCAATAGTTGAGGATGCTAGTAAGAGTAGAAATGATGGGGGAAGTAGTCAAAAACTTATATTATTTATTCGTGGGAATGCTATGTCAGGAGTGCCAATTATTAAAGGTACAAGTCAGTTACCAAATCCTCCAATCATGATAGGCATGACTATAAAGAAAATTATGACGAAAGCATGGGCAGTGACGATAACGTTATAAATTTGGTCATCTCCGATAAGGGTTCCAGGTTGACCCAGCTCAGCTCGAATTAGAAGGCTTAAAGCAGTGCCAACTATCCCTGCTCAGGCCCCGAAGAGTAAGTACAGAGTGCCAATATCTTTGTGGTTTGTTGAGAAAAGTCAACGGTTAATGAACATAGGTAAAATGGCTGAGTAAAAGCATTGAACTGTTAATTCAAAGACAGAGAATAGTACCCTCTTTTTACCAATAAATAAACTGAGGCCGAAAGTTTAGGCCCCTAGCTGTTAATTAGGATAAAGCAGGATAAATACCTGCCAGTTTAGCGCATGAAAGGCAGGTGAGCCCGGGGGCTCTTCCGCCTTCTCTTCCTAAAGACAGGAGAGAAATTATGTTTTTGGCAAAGGCTAGGTGTTTTAACACCTGCTTAAGGCTTTGAAGGCCTTTGGTCTAATTTTAGCCTAAGCCTTTAGATTAGACTTTGAAGTATAATCATACGTTGAATTGCAAATTCAAAGAAGTAGTGTAACAGTACTACCGAGGTCTATAGTTTTTGAGAATTTAGCTTAATTAAAGCATTCGATTTGCGTTCGGATTATGCAAGATAAAGGCTTGTAGTTCTTAGGTGAGAGTAATGAAAATGGGTGTTAGTGGTAGGAGAAGAGAGGAAATGATAGCTAGGGTAGGAATTAGTGGTAGTGGTTTTTGTGATGGTGTTGTTCAGTGGAATTTTGAGTTATTAATTGAGGGGAATATAGTTAGGGTTGAGGCATAGATAATGCGTATATAAAAGAATAGGTTAAGTAGGGCTGACAGAGCTATAGCTGTGGCTGTAATATTGTTGTCGTAAAATGTTAGTTCTTTTAAGATTAGTCATTTAGGTATAAATCCTGTGAGTGGTGGTAAACCTCCTAAGGATAGAAGGGTTAGTGTGATAACGATAGTTAGTGTAGTAGATTTGTTTCAGAGGCTAGATAGTGAGTTAATTTTTGTTATAGAGGCAAAATTGAGAGTAATGAATAGGGTGATTGTGGCAGCAAAATAAATTAGTAGGTTTAGTAGTGTTAATGAGGGTATGATTAGAATAATAATAGTTATTCAACCTATGTGAGCAATTGATGAGTAGGCTAAGATTTTTCGTAGGTGTGTTTGGTTAAGTCCTCCTCAACCTCCGAGGATAGTGGATAGGATGCCAAGGATGGTTAGTGTGGGTATGTTAAGGGATGGTGAGATTTGGTACAAGATACAAATTGGAGCAATTTTTTGTCAGGTTAGTAGGGCTATCCCTGATAAAAGCGGGACGCCCTGAGTCACTTCCGGAACTCAGAAGTGGAAGGGGGCAAGTCCTAATTTTATAGCCAAGGCTAAAGTTATTAGCAGAGATGCTCAGTGGTTAGAGATTTGAGTTATAGTCCATTGATTGGTTATTGAGGCATTGTATATAATGGAGAATATAATGATTATAGATGCTGTTGCTTGGGTTATGAGGTATTTGGTAGCTGATTCTATGTTTCGTGTATGGTGAGGAAAGGTTATGAGTGGAATGATGGCTAGCTTATTGATTTCTAGGCCTATTCAGGCTATCAGCCAGTGGTTACTAATTAGTGTTAGTGATGTACCTATGAGTAGGCTAAGTGATACGATGGTTAATACATAGGGGGACATTAGTATGGGAAGGATGTAAACCAACATTTTCGGGGTATGGGCCCGATAGCTTATTTAGCTGACCTTACTAGAATGTGGTGTAAAGGAAACACATAGGGTTTTGAGCTCTATGATGTGGGTTCAATTCCTACTGTTCTAGAAATAAGGGGGTTTGCACCCCTATAATTTATCCTATCAAGATAATTCTTTTATCAGACATATTTCTTATAGTTGTGGGGGGATACTTGAAAATACGATTGGAATGGAAATGTATCATAGGCAAAGTGCTAGTGTAATGGGTAAGAAATTTTTTCATAAGAGATATATCAGTTGATCATATCGGAAACGGGGATATGATGCTCGGATTCATAGGAAAGCTGCAGTGAGAAGTATGGTTTTGATTATAAATAATATTGTGTTAATATAGGGGAAATCGTAATTCATAGGGGATCCTAAAAATAGGATAGTAGTTAATGCATTTATGGCGATGATGTTAGCGTATTCTGCTAAGAAGAATATAGCGAAGGGTCCTGCAGCGTATTCAACATTGAATCCCGATACAAGCTCGGATTCCCCTTCTGTTAAGTCAAAAGGAGCTCGATTTGTTTCGGCTAGTGTTGAGATATACCATATTATGGCTAAGGGTCATGTTGTTATAATTAGTCATATATTTTCTTGGGTGATTATTAGGTTTTTTAGGGTGAATGAGCCATTAATAAGTATAATGGATAGAAGGATAATCGCTAGCATCACTTCGTAAGAGATTGTTTGGGCTACTGCCCGTAGAGCACCAATTAGGGCATATTTAGAGTTTGATGCTCACCCTGATCAAAGAATTGAGTATACTGATAGCCCGGATAAGGCTAGAATAAATAGAAGACCTAGGTTGAGGTCGATTAGAGTTGATGGTATGGGTAGTGGGGTTCAGATTGTTAGGGCTAAGGTTAGGGCTAAAATTGGTGCGATGATGAATATAGAAATTGATGAGGTTAGGGGGCGTAGTGGTTCTTTTGTGAAGAGTTTTACGGCATCTGCGAATGGTTGGAGAATACCATAGGGTCCGATGACATTTGGTCCTTTGCGAAATTGTATGTAGCCAAGAACTTTTCGTTCGATGAGTGTGAGGAAGGCTACTGCTAGGAGAATTGGGACGATATAGGTTAATAAGTTAACTAGAAACACATATTAAGGAGAGGGGTTGAACCTCTGGGGATAAAGGCTTAAGTTTTATGCAATTACCTGCTCTGCCACCTTAATGAACTCTTTTCTAGAGGGTTAATATGAATATTTAATTAATTTAGATTTTTTTCATTAATTAATATAAGGGCGCATATGTCATGTGGGCCCTATTTCTCTTGTCCTTTCGTACTGGGAGAAATAAATATATAGATAGAAACCGACCTGGATTTCTCCAGTCTGAACTCAGATCACGTAGGACTTTAATTGTTGAACAAACGAACCTTTAATAGCGGTTGCACCATTGGGGTGTCCTGATCCAACATCGAGGTCGTAAACCCTAATTGTCGATAGGGGCTCTTAAATAGGATTGCGCTGTTATCCCTGGGGTAACTTGTTCGGTTGATCAAGAGTTTGGGTCAATTACTGGCTTGTAGGCACTTAAAAGTCTTGGTTATGTCATTCGGAGGTTGCTTTGTTCTCCGAGGTCACCCCAACCAAAGATTATAACTTAGGTAGTTTAGACATGGTTATTATCCCTTGGGTTTATGCTATTGGTTTATAAGCTATTAATCTTAAGCTCCACAGGGTCTTCTTGTCTTATATAATTATACCCGCCTCTGCACGGGTAGGTCAATTTCATTGATTGAGAAAAAGAGACAGTTAAACCCTCGTTGTGCCATTCATACAAGCCTCTAATTAAGAGACAAGTGATTATGCTACCTTTGCACGGTCAGGATACCTTGGCCGTTGAAGTTGGACTCACTGGGCAGGCAGTGCCTCTAATACTATGAATGCTAGAGGTGATGTTTTTGGTAAACAGGCGGGGTTAGTTTTGCCGAGTTCCTTTTATTCCTTTTAATCTTTCCTTTTAAAATGTTTCGCACTCCTGTGTTGGGTTAACAATGGATAGGGTAATGGGCTAGTTTGTGGTTATATTTACATATTTGTTAATTATTAGTGGGGTATCCGTTATGCTAACTTAGGCTTGTGCGAGGAGAAATATTTCTTATTACTGATTTTAGCATTATGTCTTCTAAAGTTG
>NW_025387148.1:0-5684 GCF_016433145.1 Gracilinanus agilis
GAGAGAGAGAGAGAGAGAGAGAGAGAGAGAGAGAATGAGGAGGGAGGCTCCACAGACTAAGAGACCTCAGAATTGTGCCCCGATTGCCTAGATTTACTCAGATATTATAGGCATCCAATACAATGTCTCAATTTCCCATCATCTGAATCTTATTCTACCCTCCTTCTACTCTCCTTAATTTTTCCCAGCACTTCTGAGTATCTTCTAACATTTCCAAAAGTATGGGAATATTCCTTAAGTTTGCAATTTTTAGTTGAGACAGGTTTTTAGGCCTGTCCAAGGATTTATCAGATTGCAACAATTCAGGCTAAAATACTCTGTTTTTATTTTATTTTATCTTATTAAGAAAAATTTTCCATAGTTATATGATTCATGTTCTTTGCCTCCTCTCCTCCCACCCCCCTCCCATAGCCAATGCACAATTCCACTGGGTTTTACATGTGTCATTGATCAAGACCTATTTCCATATTATTGATATTTGCACTGGGATGGTTGTTTAGAGTCTACATCCCAAATCATATCCCCATCGACCCATGTGATCAAGCAGTTGTTTTTCTTCTGTGTTTCTGCTCCCACAGTTCTTTCTCTGGATGTAGATAGTGTTCTTTCTCATAACTCCCTCAGAATTGTCCTGGATCATTGCATTGCTGTTAGTAGAGAAGTCTATTACATTCTATTGTGCCACAGTGTGTTCATCTCTGTGTACAATGCTCTCCTGGTTCTGCTTGTTTCATTCTGCATCAATTCCTGGAGGTTGTTCCAGTTCACACGGAATTCCTCCAGTTGATTATTTCTTTGAGAACAATACTATTCCATCACCAACAGATACCACAATTTGTTCAGTCATTCCCCAATGAAAGGGCATCCCCTCATCTTCCAGTTTTTTGCCACCACAAAGAGTGTGGCTATAACTATTTTTGCATCTTATTTCCTTATTATCTCTTTGAGGTATATACCCAGCAGTGGAATGGCTGGATCAAAGGGCAGGCAGTCGGGAATTCTGGAAAGATGGCAGCTTAGACCGAGTGAATATTAAAACCTCTGCACCCTTACACACAGAGATAGAAAACAATGTGCTTCGAGAAAAAAGAGGACCAAATCTAATAATAGGACAGAGCAGGGGGAACCCTACTGGAGCACAACTAAAGAGGTACACCAAGAAAAAGGCTTCGATTCTTGAACTAATAGGTCTGAGGGCATAAAAGGGGGATCCCAGGATGCCTCCCCCATGTGCTGTGTGAAGTCTCCAGTGACCAGAAATTTCAGGGCAGGTGGGCACACAGGCCTGGAGAGAGGGCCTTGCTGGTACCTTACTCAGAGAGTTAAACACAGGCACTGGAGAGGTGACTGGGGGAGAAAACCAGAAAAACACAGCAAAAACACCCGGAAGATGGTGGCTTAGAGAGAGCCAAACCTCAGACCGCAGACAACTTGGCTTCCTCATACTGAGATAGAGAATGAAGGGCTTCAAGAGGAAAGAAAACCAGATCAAACACAAGAACAGAGCAGGGAGACCCACCTGCTGGACAGTTCAGCTTAGCGAAAAGGCTCCTTCTTGATCCCCCCCTCCCCGAGTTTTTTTTCTTTGTTTTTTTTCCCCTCCTCTCAAGGTTTTAGGCTCAGGGCAGACTAAGAAACTAATCCAATCAATACAGGCTTGATAACATCAATTAGACAGACAATAAGTCTTCAGAGGGCAGAGAAAGTAACTACAAATCTCCATTGCCAGCTGGGGGGGGGGGAAATCTTTCATCAAAGATCATTAAATATATCTGCTCAAACTAGCAGAACAAAAAAAAGGAAAAAAATATGAGTAAGCAACAGAAAAAGAGAAAAGAAATGACAATTGACAGCTTCTTTCAAGGAAGTAAAAAGAGAGCAAATGAAATAGAAATAGAAGAAGAGGAAGTAGTTCCAGTAAACTGGACACAGGCTTTGGAAGATCTCAAAATTCAATAAACTCAAGAACTTCAGGAACTCAAAAAGCAATCAAGAGAGGCAAGAGAGGTTAAAGACAATTTGAAAAAGGAAATATGTGAACTAAAACAAGAAAATAAAGTCTTAAAAGCCAGAATTAGCCAGCTTGAAAATGAAGCAAAGAAGGCAAAAGATGATCTATAAAAAAAATCAGACCAGAAGGAGGATGTCCAAAAAGCCAGGGATAAAATTCAGTCTTTAAAAAACAGAACTCAATAACTAGAAGCAAATGACTTCACAAGGCAGCAAGAATACATTAAACGAAATTTAAAAAATGAAAAATTTGAGGAGAATATGAAACACCTCATTGATACAGCCAAAGATCTGGAGAACAGATCTAGAAGAGACAACTTGAGAATTATTGGTTTACCAGAACATCATGATAAAATAAAAAGTTTAGACAGCATCCTACAAGAAGTTATCAGAGACAATTGCCCTAAAATTCTCGCACAAGAGGGAAAAGTGGAAATTGAGAGAATCCACAGATCACCTCCTACATTTAATCCTCAACTAACAACTTCCAGGAATATTATAGGCAAATTCAAAAACTACCAGACCGGAGTTCCGGGTTAAGATGGCGGCAGAGTAAGAAGCAGCTCTTAACCTCTCCTGACCGAAACACACAAAACTCCTCAAGGGGACATAAAAACAAGTCCAGACGAACGGAGGAACCCCACAACAGGGCACAGCGTGGAAGGTACGTGGAATCGAGACATTTCCAGGCTATAAAGGGCTCTCACTAAATCGCGGGCTGAGCAACCACCCCACCCCCACCCCCTCCACACACAACATCTATAGTTCTGAAGCCAGCTAAAAAGAAATAGAGCAAGTTTGGGGCACCCATTGAGTCATTGGCAGCTCCGGGGCCTGTTCCTGAGAGCAGCAAGATCTAGGACCCCAATAAGCCAAAGAACGCAAACGAAATCTGAGCACGGGAGCAGAGCGCACAGGCACAGGCGGAGGTGTGGGTGGAGGCAGACACAGCCAGGAACTAAAGCTCTGAAAACCTGAGTGGGGAACCAGTGCAGACGGGTTTACGACTGTGGAAGCAGCGCCCTGAGACTTGTAAAGGAACCTCCTGCAGAGGATCAAGCAAGGGGGTCCAGCAGGGGGCTTAACCTTGGAAAAAACCAGAACTCAGACCTCAGGAGCCAATAGACCGCGGACAGACCCCGAGTGCGAGGATAAACCTGAGAAGTTGCTGGGCTAATGATGGCTACCCAGCCTCAAGAAACTCAGAAGAGAAAGAATAACAACAAGAAAAAGAAGCCTTTAACACTCGACAACTTTTACACAGAGAAAATCCAGACAACCGAGCAAACAGAGGAGGAGAACAAACAAGCATCCGGACCCTCCTCAAATAAGGAAAACTCCTCACAAGCGATGGAAGAGTTCAAAACTGAGATTTTGAGGAAAATGGAAGAGATCTGGCAAGAAAATAACTGTTTAAAAGGTGAAATCTTGCAATTGAACAACAGAAATGACCAGATTGAAAAGGAATACCAGAAGATTATGGCCGAAAACCAGAAGATCATGGCCGAAAACCGAAAGATTATAGCCGAAAATCAATCCCTAAAGGCTAGAATTGAGCAATTGGAAGCTAATGATCTCTCAAGACAACAAGAACAAATAAAACAAAGTCAAAAGACTGAAAAAATAGAAGGAAACATGAAATATCTCAATGAGAGAGTGACAGACCAAGAAAACCGGTCTAGAAGAGACAATTTGAGAATAATTGGTCTTCCAGAAAAACCAGAAATTAAAAGAAACCTGGACTCCGTACTAAAAGAAATTATTCAGCAAAATTGCCCTGAAGTCCTACAACAAGAGGGCAATATAGACATTGAAAGGATTCATAGAACACCCATTACATTCAACCCAGAGAAGAAATCGGTTAGAAATATTATTGCCAAATTCAAAAGCTTTCAAGCAAAAGAAAAAATCTTACAAGAAGCCAGAAAGAGACAATTCAAATATCAAGGAGCACCAATCAGGATCACACAGGATCTGGCAGCCTCCACACTAAAAGACCATAAGGCTTGGAATACGATATTCAGAAAGGCAAGAGAGCTGGGCCTGCAACCACGGATCAACTACCCATCAAAACTGACTATATATTTCCAGGGGAAAGTATGGGCATTCAACAAAATTGAAGAATTCCAGGTGTTTGCACAGAAAAGACCAGGGCTAAATGGAAAGTTTGACATCGAACCACAAAAATCGAGAGAAACCTGAAAAGGTAAATAAGATACAGAGGGAAAAGAAAGAAAACTTATAATTTTTAAATTTGCCTTTTTAAGGGCCTCAGTGAGATCTAATTATCTGTATTCCTATGTAGATAAATGTTATGTATAATTCTCTGTAGTGAACTCTATTCACTATTATAATATTCACTATTATAGTAATCAGAAGAATAATTCACAGGGTGAGGATGAAACACTAAATAATCTAAGATGGCGTGGGGGATGGGAAAAAGGGGGTAAATAGCAGGGAACACCAAGAGAAACTTGAGTGAATAAGAAAATAGAATATTCTACTACACACAAAGAGGGCATGGGAGGGAGAGGGGACAAATACTATTATAAGAAGGAGAGGAAGAGAGCACTAAGAGGTAATAATCAAACCTTACTCTTAGTGTAATCAACCCGGAGAGGGAAGAGTAGCTTTATTATCCATTGGGATAAAAAACTCTATCTAACCCTACTGAGAAAGTCAGAAGGGATAAACCAAGGGGAGCAGGGGAGTGGGGAGGTCAAAAAAAAGGGAGGGGAGAAGAAGGGTGAGGGAATTCATTAGGTCCTTTAAAAAACAAAAAGAGGGGAATAACAAGGGAGGGTGCAGAAAGGGAAGTCAATCAAGGGAGGGGATAAGGAATAATGGCTCAAAGCAAACCACTGGTTTAAAAGAAAATAGTGCAAGAAGAAGGAGTGGGTCTAGGGGAGGATACAAAAATGTCAGTGAATGCACAACTAACAATTGTAACTCTGAATGTGAACGGGATGAACTCGCTCATAAAACGGAAGCAAATAGCAGAGTGGATCAGAAACCAAAATCCTACCATAGGTTGTCTACAAGAAAGACATATGAGGCGGGTAGACACACACAAGTTTAAGGTTAAGGGCTTGAGCAAAATCTTTTGGGCATCAAATGAGAAAAAGAAGGCAGGAGTGGCTATTATGATCTCTGACAAAGCCAAAGTAAAAATAGATATGATTAAAAAAGACAGGGAAGGTCATTACATCCTGATTAAAGGCAGTATAAACAATGAGGAAATAACACTGCTCAATATGTATGCACCAAGTGGCATAGCACCCAAATTCATAAAGGAGAAACTGGCAGAGCTCAAGAAGGAAATAGATAGTAAAACCATAATAGTGGGAGATCTAAATATCCCTCTGTCAGATCTAGATAAATCAAACCGAAAAATAAATAAGAAAGAGGTAAGAGAGGTGAATGAAGTCCTAGAAAAATTAGATCTAATTGATATGTGGAGAAAAATAAATAGGGACAAAAAGGAATACACCTTCTTCTCAGCTGCACATGGCACATTCACAAAGATTGACCATGTTATAGGGCATAGAATCATTGCAAACAAATGCAAAAGAGCAGAAATAATAAATGTAACCTTCTCAGATCATAATGCAATAAAAATAATAATTAGTAAGGGCACCTGGACAGGCAAATCAAAAACTAATTGGAAATTAAAT
>NW_025387149.1:0-3612 GCF_016433145.1 Gracilinanus agilis
TGAGGAAAACTAATATTTTATTTAGGCCCATGTTGATAGAATAAAATCAGACCACGTACCTGGCTATTTAAAAAATCCCGCCTCCACCATTACATTCTGCACCTTCCTTAATCCTCTCTACATTCCCCAGGGAGCATACTCAGGTAGCAAAGAGGAAGTCAAGCCCAACTTCCCAATATTTAAAGCCAGGCTTTACCTTGAAGACATCATCCAAAACAGGAAACCCATTGTACCATGGAAAACGTAATTTTCCAAGTGTCCACTGGAAGTTTGTCATATATCTACATATCTTGAGGCTCAAATGAGCCCAACACCTCTAAATGGAACCCCAGAAATTCTAAATAGCACATTACCCCCCCTGAGATCCAGTGAAAAAGACTGGTCTTTTTCGGTGGATCTTAAACTATAGTTAACTTCTAAATTACAGAAAATTGGGGATAAAAGAAAAGACGATAAAAACCAGCCACATTGACAAAAAAGCCAATTTGGGGCAGTCCCCTATTGGCATAAGAGTGTACATTCAAAACAAATGCATTCAACTCATCCAACTCCCCATACTTCAAATCAACTGCACCCCTAAGTTCAAATTTGGATCTTCATGATTCAGTGAAGGCTCTTCAGGCATCTTCATGGTGTCTTCACCAAACAGTTTTGTTGTTTAGATTCTGGGGAGATGGCAAAATCCTTATCCTGAAATTACTCTCAAAAGAATTTAAACTTTACATTATAGATTATAAAACATATATTTCCTTCTGAGAATTAGACATTACCCCCCTGAAATTACTCCTAAAACAGTTAAATATATTTTTTACATTATCAATTATATTACAGACATTATGATTTTTAAAACTTAACACACACACTCCTGAGGAAAATTTAAATAACACATTTCTCCCCTGAAGAGGGTACCTCAGGTCAGCTAAGGATGCATGGCTGAGCCACAGGGTTGTATGAAATCAATTGGCAAAAGAAATAATAAAAAAAGAAGAAAATTCAAATAAAGAAGAAAAAATTAACTTGTGAATGAAATGTAAAATGCACAAAAATGTAAGGAAAATAAACTAACAGGCCTTTGAATCAAGGCCCAATAAAAGTGATTTAAGCAGTTTGTTACCCATTCAGGAGCCTTTCACTACAGAAAGTTGCCATTCTCTAAATGAGACAATTAAGGGAAATGTCTTTTCCTGGTCTGGCTTTGTCTGCACTTTCTCAGGGAATGAGCCATAATGATAGCCAATATTAGTTGCTTTACTGGCAGTGTAGTTCGAAGAGTCCTACTTCTTAACGTATGTTAAGCGTCGCAACTTCGAGTCTCACACTGAGTTCAAGTCCTTAGTATTGGTTTGGGAGTTCCTCAATCCCACCTGGACTTGCATGGTCTTTTGGACCTTGTGCTCCTTGGCACTTAGCAGATTCTCAGTCAGTCTCCATGACCTCGTGGCTCTTTTTAGCAGTTCTCCTGGAATCAGACAGAGAGACATTAAATCACAGTCCCACCATATTTATCAATAATTGGCAGGTTACCATAGTCTCGGGCCTTTCAGGTATGCATTAATAATATAGTAAATATATATTTGCATTAAGCTTATGTCACTGTAAAATAAAAGAAAGGATTAACATAAAATGAGAAAATAGGAAAAAATCAATTGCTCTAATTAAAAATTTAAAAGGAAAAGCAATAAGAAAATTAAAAATAAATTCAGGGAAAAAATACAATGCTCTCAAGAATAAAAAATGGGGGAAAGAACACATATTGCATTGCACTTGTAAGGAAGAAAAATAAAAGAATGTTTTAAAAATCAAAAAATAAATAGCTTAGAACTAGTGATGGGTTTTTTTTACAGAAAAATGAGATTTATTTCCTGTTAAGCCTTTGCATGAGCTGTGAGTGTAAGTGGGTTTTACGAAATAACAGATTCACAATGCAAATTCAAATAAAGTATTATAATTTCTAATAACACATTTAAAGATAATAGTAAACAACCCATTATTATAATCACTTGCTATGATGTTTTAAAAAAATCGTATAGTTGTTACAAATTCAAAAGGTGTAGTAAACCTTTGGCTAATATGCTTTCTCAACAAACTCTGTTACTGCTTCCATAGCAATTGTGGGGCAGAGTAAAAACAATCTGATTAAAAAAAAAACCTTCTGGGTCTAAATTATCCTTAAGAATTCTAGATCCTGAATGATAAAAGAAGGTAATGACTGGTTCGAGATTAAGAAGGTGGCAGAGTAAAAAGCAGCTGCTTAACCTCTCCTAACCGCAACATATAGGACTCCTCAAGGGGACATAAAAACAAATCCAGACTAATGAAGGGAACCCACAACAGGGAGCAGCATTGAAGGTACATGGGATCTGGGCATTTCCATGCTATAAGGGAGTGAAACAGCTCTACTAAAATGCAAGCTGAGCAACCCCCTTCCTTTGTACAAACAAAAGCAATGCAACGAATCAGAAGGGAAGTAACAAATTGGGAAAAATATTTATAACAAAAAACTCTGACAGGGGTCTAATTACTCAAATATACAAAGAGTTAAATCAATTGTATAAAAAAATTAAGCCATTCCCCAATTGATAAATGGGCAAGGGACATGAATGGGCAATGTTCAGATAAAGAAATCAAAACTATCAATAAGCACATGAGAAAATGCTCTAAATCTCTAATAATTAGAGAAATGCAAATCAAAAAAAAAAAAAAGCTGAGGTATCACCTCACACCTAGCAGATTGGCTAAAATGATAGTAGGGGAGAGTAATGAATGTTGGAAGGGATGTGGCCAAATTGGAACATTAATACATTGCTGGTGGAGTTTTTAACTGATCCAACCATTCTTGATGGCAATTTGGAACTATGTTCAAAGGGCTATAAAAGATTGCCTGCCCTTTGTTGGGTCTGTACCCTAAAGAGATCATAGTTAAACAGACTTGAACAAAATTATTTATAACCATGATTTTTGTGGTGGCAAAAAAACTGGAAAAGGAGGGTATGCCCTTCTATTGGGGAATGGCTGAACAAATTGTGGTATATACTGGTGATGGAATATTGTTGAGCTGATAGGAATGATAAACTGTAGGAATTCCATATGAACTTGAAAGACCTCCAGGAATTGATGCAGAGTGAAAGGAGCAGAGCCAAAGGAACATTGTACACAGAGACCAATACACTGTGGTAAAATAGAATGTAATGCAATGATCCATAACAATTCTGAAGGACTTATGGTAAAGAATGCTACCTACATTCAGAGGAAGAACTATAGGTGTGGAAACACAGAAGAAAAACATCTGCTTGAACACACGGGTTGAGGTAGACATGATTGGGGATGTAGACCCGAAACTAACACACCTATGCAACTATCAACAATTTGGAAATAAGTCTTGATCAATGACACATGTTAAAACTATGTGGGGGGGGTGAACTGGGGGAGGGGTGAAGGGGAAAGTTAGAACATGAATCATGTAACCATGATAACTTTTCTAAAAAATAACAATTATTAATAAAAAATAGAATTCTAGATCCTTCTGATAAAAGCAGGCCAAAACATAGAGACTAACATCATGCATACAGATATTCTGGCTTCCTGTTTAAAAAAAACATATATATATATATA
>NW_025387150.1:0-3500 GCF_016433145.1 Gracilinanus agilis
CTTCCTTCCTTCCTTCCTTCCTTCCTTCCTTCCTTCCTTCCTTCCTTTCTTAAGTATATTTATTGCTGGGTGGGGGAGGGTGCCTTTCCATTTTTCTTTTAAAATAGATGGACTGTGTCTACCTTTCAAGTTGTTTTCAGTTGGAAAGTTTCACGACTTTTTCTTCTTGTTGGGTTTGGATTTCTTTTTTCTATGAAGCAGTATATAAATATTGGTTTGGAAGGATTATTGGAAAGGTTGTGGCTTTAGGTGTTCCTAAGCCACCATCTTGGCTCTGCCCCTGTCATTTTAATTGCATTAATTCTGCCCATTCATGAACAATTAATATTTTTTCCAGTGATTTAAAACTGACTTTTTTCATGTAAAATCTTTTATAATTATGTTCGTGCAGTTTTTGAATTTGTTTTGGCAGGCACATTCCCAGGTATTTTATTCTATCTGTGATTATTGTAAATGGAGTATCTCTTTTTATTTCTTCTTACAGAACTTTGTTAATAATATATAAAAGAACTGATGATTCATGTGGATTCATTTTATATCCTGCTATAATGCTAATATTATTGATAATGTTCATTAACTTTTTAGTTGAATACATAGGATTTTCCATGTATACCATAACATCATCAGTAGAAATAATTTTATTAAATCTTTGTCCATTCTGATTTCTTTAATTTCTTTTTCTTTTCTTAATTATATTACATTTCTAGTCCTTTTTGGAAGACATCTAGCTTTTCCCCATTATGTATAATACTTGCTGATGGTTTTAGGTACATGCTTCATATCATTTTGAGAAAAAAATCATTTATACATATGTGTTCGAGTGTTTTTAATAGGAATGAGTGTTGCAATTTGTCAAAGGCTTTTTCTTCATCCATTTACACAATCATATGGTTTTTATTCCTTTCATTATTGGCATTATCAATTATGTTAACAGTTTTCCTTATAGTAAACCATCCCTGAATTTTTGGCATAAGTCCAGTTTGGTCATAATGTATAACCTGTGTCATATATTAGTGTAGTCTCCTAGTTAGTATTTTATTTAGGAACTTTGCATCCATATTCACTAATGAGCTTGGCCTATAGTTTTCTTTCTCTGTTTTTCCTCTTCCTGGTTTAGGTATCAATACCATATTTGTTTCATAAAAGGATATTCAGAAAAATCATTCTTTAGCTGTTATCTCAAATAATTTATTTAATATTAGAATTAGTTGATCTTCAAATGTTTTGTAGGATACACTTGTAAATCTATCTGGATCTGATGCCATTTTCTTAGGAAGTTCATTTATGACTTGTTTCTTGCTCTAATAGTCTAGGAAATTTTTGGTAATTATTCTTCCATTTCTCTTATATTGTTAAATTTCTTTTCACAAAATTTATCAAAATATTACCTAACAATTTCTTTAAATTCATCTTCATTGGTAGTATATTCACCCATTTCATCTTTAATGCTAATACTTTGGTTTTCTTCTTCTCTCTCTCTCTCTCTCTCTCTCTCTCTCTCTCTCTCTCAAACACACACACACACACACACACAAACACACATTAATCAGTGGTTTCTCCAATTTTGTTAATTTTTAAAAGAAAACCAATTCCTGTATTTATTAATTCCATTGTTTCTACATTTTATTTTAATGCTCTTATCTTTAATTTTTAGAATATCAAATTTGGTGGTTTGTAAAATTGGTTCCTTTTCTACTTTTTTTAAAAATCGTATTTCTAATGTGTTAATTTTTCTTCTCTATTTTTAAATATAAGCTATAGAAATATAAATTTACATCAAAACTTGATTTTCCTGTTTCTCCAAGGCTTTGGTATTTTATTATTATTATTCTCTTTAATGAAGTTATTGTTTTGATAATTTATTTATTCCACTCATTCTTTAAAATTAAGCTATTTAATATGCAATTAGTTTTTCCTTTTTGTTTTTATGACCCTTTATCATTTGTAATTTTTAGTGCAATATGGTGTATAAGAGATACACTTAATATTTCTGTTTTTCTATATTTAACTATAATATTTTTTGCTATAATATATGATGAATTTTTATGAAGATGCCATAAAAACTGAGAAGGTAGACTCTTTTTTGATCCCATTAAGTTCTCTTCATATATCTATCATATTTAACTTGAATAATATTTTATTCATTTCCTTAATTTTTTTGGATTAGATTCATCTAGTTGTGAGAGGAGGAGATTAAGACCACTAACTATTATTATTTTGTTATCTATTTCCACATGTAACTCATTTAATTTTTCCATTAAAAATGTGGATATTATAATATGTGGTGCATATAGATATGAAACTGATAATGCTTCATTATCTATGGTATGTTTAAACATAATAGAGTTTCTTTGTTTATCTCTTTTGATTAAATCTATTTTAGTTTTAACTTTGTCAGAGATCATGATTGCTACCCTTGCTTTCTTTGTATCATCTGAGGCATAGTATATTCTTTTTCAACCATTTATTTTTTTTTCCAGAAGTGTATCTAATTTTTTTAACATTTATTAATATTCATTTTTAACATGGTTACATGATTCATGCTCCTCCTTTCCCCTTCAACCCCCCCCCCCGCACCCCCCCTACCAATGGCCGATGCGCATTTCCACTAGTTTTGTCATGTGTCCTTGATCAAGACCAATTTCCAAATTGTTGGTAGTTGCATTGGTGTGGTAGTTTCGAGTCCAAACCCCCAGTCATGTCCACCCCGACCCATGCGTTCAAGCAGTTGTTTTTCTTATATGTTTCCTCTCCTGCAGTCCTTCCTCTGAATGTGGGTAGCATCTTTACCATAAATCCCTCAGAATTGTCCTGGGTCATTGTATTGCTGCTGGTACAGAGGTCCATTATATTCGATTTTACCACAGAATGTCAGTCTCTGTGTATAGGGTTCTTCTGGCTCTGCTCCTTTCGCTCTGCATCAGTTCCCAGAGGTCTCTCCAGTTCGCCTGGAACTTCTCCAGTTTATTATTCCTTTTAGCACAATAGCATTCCATCACCCGCATATACCACAGTTTGTTCAGCCATTCCCCAATTGAAGGACATACCCTCCTTTTCCAATTTGTTGCCACCACAAAAAGCACAGCTATGAATATTTTCGTACAAGTCTGTTTATCTATGATCTCTTTGGGGTACAAACCCAGCAATGGTATGGCTGGATCAAAGGGCAGGCATTCTTTTATAGCCCTTTGAGCATGATTCCAAATTGCCAGCCAGAATGGCTGGATCAGTTCACAGCTCCACCAGCAATGCATTAATGTCCCAATTTTTTTTTTTTTTTTTTTTTTTTTTTTTCTCTCCCCTTCTTTCATTTTAGCCAATCTGCTAGGTGTGAGGTGATACCTCAGAGTTGTTTTGATTTGCATTTCTCTAATTATTAGAGATTTGGAACACTCTCTCATGTGCTTATTGATACTTTTGATTTCTTTACCTGAAAATTGCCTATTCATGTCTCTTGCCCATTTATCAATTGGGGAATGGCTTGATTTTTTATACAATTG
>NW_025387151.1:0-2786 GCF_016433145.1 Gracilinanus agilis
GAGAGAGAGAGAGAGAGAGAGAGAGAGAGAGAGAGAGAGAGAGACGGACAGACACAGAAAGGCAGACAGATAGATGGATAGACAGATGGATGGATGGATGGATAGATAGATAGATAGATAGATAGATAGATAGATAGATAGATAGATAGACAGACAGGCAGACAGGCAGATGGACAGAGAGACAGACAGGCAGATGGACAGACAGATGGATGGATAGAGAGAGAGAGATAGACAGACAGACAGACAGATAGATAGATAGATAGATAGATAGATAGATAGACAGATGGACAGAGAGATAGACAGACAGATGGACAGCCAGACAGAGATAGACAGATAGATAGATAGATGGATAGATGGACAGACAGATGGATAGATAGATACATAGATAGATAGATAGACAGACAGATGAATAGAGAGACAGACAGATGGACTGACAGAGAGACAGATGAATGGATAGATGGATAGATAGATAGATAGATAGATAGATAGATAGATAGATAGATAGATGGATAGATGGATGGATTGATAGATGGATAGGAAAATCAATGGATACATGGATAGATATATAGATACATTGAGAAAGATGATAGACTGAACATTTATTAAGAAATTACTGTATGAAAGGTACTTGGTTAAGCACTGTGAATAGAAATATATTCCAGCAAGACAGTCCCTGTACTCAAAGAGCTTACATTTTAATAGGGGAATAAAACATATAAAGGGATGCTGAAGATGTAGGGATAAGAGGATATGGATGTGGGATTTGGTAAAAAGAAACCCCAGAAGTGTGTTGAATTTCTGTGCCCTTGAAAAACAGAATGGAAGTTCTTCTTTTAAAGACAGATGATCAAGGGTTATAATCCAAATTTCCAGTGGGAATGAGGGCAGAAGGGAATCATCATATATTAGGCACCTACTATGTTCAAGACACTATGCTGAGCATTTTTAAAATTTGCAAATATAACTTCATTTAATCTTCAGGAGCTCAAGTCTGACCCTATCACATGCCTGTTCAACCTTCTTCTGGGGCTCCTGATTGCCTTAAGGAGAAAACTCCTCACCCCAGTGTAAAAAGCCTCCTTTAGGAGGAAATGCGAGTTTGAAAGGCTTTGGATGGGCAAAGAACACACACAGAGATATCTCACGAGGATTAGATGAAATAAAGAAACCACTTTGCACCCTTCAAGGTTTGTCTGTTACTATCATCAGTGCCCAAAGTGAGTGCTCTCTTCCAGAGGTGGATTCCTTAGTTTTGGGCTATCGTCTCCCTCAATGCAGATTGAGATCCAATTTTTTGGGAGGGGGTGAGGGTGGCTACATTAAACTGTTGACCCATTTGTAGTTTGCCAATGTTAAGGGCTCTTTACCAATCTAAAAGCCAATTCTCCACTGCAGTCTTCAATGAATCTCTCACCCTCTCTTCGGTCTCCAGTCTCTAAAATATCCCTCCAAAGCCATTCAGGCTCTCATTTCCTCCTCTGTTATCCCTAGCCATGCTATAGGCTCTGCCTACACTGCAGCTAGACCCCTTGGGCAGGTCATGGGGGAAATCCAGGCAGTCCAGTGATTCACTGAGGAGTCCCACTCATGCCAGAGGCTGAGTTAGGAACGGGCCGCCATATTGCTGCAGAGTTGTCAAAGTTGCCCCCCTGGGGTAGCTGCCTGTCCGCCCTGGCTGATCGCCAGAGGCAAACAACAGCTAATAAAACACGCTGGCGCCATTGGAACATGAGATAATATTTTTTCGGCAATCCCACTCCCTGGAGCCATACTGGAACTGGGGGTGGGAGAGAGAAGAACAGGCATGCACAATTGGATGCAAATTAAATTGTCCTTCAGAGGTAAACAATTCATCACTGTAGGGAGAGGAGTGGAGAGAGAAGGAGATAGAGAGACAGAGACCGAGAGAGAAGAAAGCAAAGACAGACAGAAAAATAAAGCAGAGAGACAGAGACAGAGACAGAGACAGAGACAGAGACAGAGACAGAGACAGAGACAGAGACAGAGACAGAGACAGAGACAGAGACAGAGGGAAGGAGAGGAAGATGGGGGAGGGGATGCGAAGCTTAGGATTTCCTGTGAATGAGATCCAGGGAATCAAGACCAGATAGGCATGTTTATGGGAGCCAGAGCTGCCGGCTCTTCACCGCTCTTGCCCCCTCCGACAGGCGAGCCCTTGCTGGCAGGCAAACAATCTAGGTCTTAATTGACCTCCTCGCTGCCTGCCAGGAGAAAGTCAAACATTGGGGAGACGTTTTGGAGAGCTGGTTTCAGGGCAATAAACGTGCATCTTTGATACACACACACTTTATGCTCTTCATAAAAATGCTAATTGCATCTTCGCATGGAGGAACATGAGAAGCTTCCTCCCCTTTTGGTGCTTTTGAATATGTATACGGCCATGATATGGACTTGACCTTGGATTCCAGAACCAACGTTCTTTCTTGCTGCATGTTTGAAAGCATGCAATAGCTTTTCACAGAAAACTGGAAGGCAATTTGAGTTCCTTTTGTCTTTTTTTTTTTTTAACATAAGCCATCTCCAAAGAAACTCCATGGAGTTTAGGATATATATGTGGGTATCTATTTGTTTCTACACATATATACAGAGAGGGGGGGGGGGGGTAGAGACAGACAGAGAGAGAGAGACAGAGAGGAAAAGAGGGGGAGAGAGACAGAGAAAGAGACAGAGAGAAACAGAGAGAGACAGAGAGACAGAGAGAGACAGAGGAAGAGAGAGGGAGAGAGAGGGAGAGAGAGGGAGGGAGGGAGGGAAGTAGGAAGGAA
>NW_025387152.1:0-3762 GCF_016433145.1 Gracilinanus agilis
TATAAAAGAATGCCTGCCCTTTGACCCAGCCATACCATTGTTGGGTTTGTACCCCAGAGAGATCATAGATAAACAGACATGTACAAAAATATTTATAGCTGCGCTTTTTGTGGTGGCAAAAAACTGGAAAAGGAGGGTATGTCCTTCAATTGGGGAATGGCTGAACAAACTGTGGTATATGCGGGTGATGGAATACTATTGTGCTAAAAGGAATAATAAACTGGAGGAGTTCCAGGCAAACTGGAGAGACCTCCAGGAACTGATGCAGAGCGAAAGGAGCAGAGCCAAAAGAACATTGTACACAGAGACTGATATACTGTGGTAAAATTGAATGTAATGGGCTTCTGTACCAGCAGCAATGCAATGACCCAGGACAATTCTGAGGCATTTATGGTAAAGAATGTTACCCACATTCAGAGGAAGGACTGCAGGAGAGGAAACATATAAGAAAAGCAACTGCTTGAACGCATGGGTCGGGGCAGACATGATTGAGGGTGTGGACTTGAAACTACCACACCAATGCAACCAACAACAATTGGGAAATTGGTCTTGATCAAGGACACATGACAAAACCAGTGGAAAAGTGCGTCGGCCATGGGTGGGGGGAGTGCGGGGGGTGAAGGGGAAAATAGGAGCATGAAACATGTAACCATGTTAAAAATGATTATTAATAAATGTTAAAAAAAAATAAAATAAAAAATAAAAAACTGGAAAAAAAAAGTTCAATCCTCACAATATCTTTTATTTACTATGACTAAATATACTTCCATTTATTAACTGTCTATAAGTGTCTCATTTTATTTCAGTCTCAAGATTCGGTTATCAGACTAGCCTGAAAAAGCTGAGCCTGCTACAACAATTGGCCCTCATTACTAGTCTAGAAAAACATGCCAAGTAAGACAACCTTGAAAAAAAAAATTATGGACAAAAAACACCAAAAGTTTTCATCACCAATACTGGAAATAGCATGGTCTACAGATAAATCAGTATCATTATTTTCAAATAAAAAAGAGACAACAAATTTGTTCCTTATAAGATATATCCAAGAAAGGGAACAAATTAAAAATTCCCAGTTAAAAACTAAATTAGAAATTATAAAAATTAAAGGAGAAATTAATAAGATTGAAAGTAAAAGAACTATTGAATTAGTAAATGACTAAAAGCTGGTACTTTGAAAAAACAAATAAAATTGACAAAGTACTGGTCAATCTAATTAAAAAAAGGAAAGAAGAAAACCAAGTATCAGTATCAAAGATGAAAATGGAGACTTCATCTCTAATGAAGAGGCAATCATTAAAAAACTATTTTCCCCAATTATATGGCAATAAATATAGCAATCTAGGTGAGATGGATGAATATTTACAAAAATATAAATTGCCTAGATTAACAGTAGAAGAAAGAGTACTAAAATAGTCCCATATTAGAAAAAGAAATTGAACAAGCCATCAAAGAACTCCCTAAGAAAAAATCCTCAGGACCAATCTCCTTAATGAACATAGATGCAAAAATCTTAAAAAGAATATTAGCAAAAAGACTTCAGCAAGTGATTACGAGGGTTATTCATTATGATCAGGTGAGATTTATACCAGGAATGAAAGAATGGTTCAACATTAGGAAAACCATCCACATAACTGACCATAACAAGAAGCAAACCAACAAAAAACACACGATTATCTCAATAGATGCTTAAAAAGCCTTTGACAAAATACAACACCCATTCCAACTGAAAACACTAAAAGTATAGGAATTGTTGTGAGGAAGATTAATTAGTAATTAAGTATTAAGGTTGACCTAGCAGGAAAGACTAGAGCATTCCAAGATGGAAAGAAGGAGCAGGAAGTAGGTGCTTGTGCCCTGAGTGAGACTCCATTAGTGGTTGGCATAAACTGTTGCTAGCCCTGGGAGATCTCAGCCTGCATCCTGATTTCCCTGGGATCCTGTGTGGTGGTGGCATCTAGCAAGGAGACAAGAACTACAGTGCAGCACCAAGGGGAGGAGGAGTTTGGGATCTGGTAGACAGCATCTCAAGCACATCCTCTCTACTTGGATATCTTGGACCACCTTGGTTTTTGACATCCTGCGATCATCAGTGGATTACAGTGAGAACCCCAAAGCTAACCTTAGTCCTTAGCTGTGCTGGTCAAGCCTGGCTGGAACCAGGTTTGAAGCAGCCACCCAGAGACTCCATTACTGCTCCTTTGGACTCTGTCTGCTAGATCACTAAGATTAGAGTAGAGAAGTCCTCCCCTTACCCTGTGGTTTTGCCATTTAGGTTTTAGTGTAGAATTCCCTATCCCACCTTTTAGTTGAACATAATTAAACCTGTTAAAACCTTTTACCTTGCCTGTTGGTTTCTAAGACTCTGGCCTAGTGGTGAGCTGGTGACAGTTGGTGACATTCTTGTCAGTTATCAGCAGCTTAGTTGTTTACTCTGATCTCTCCATCCTGGTCCTGTCTCTCCTACAACCCAGTGTGTGCACCCACAACCATTTAGATTATGTTGTAACATCCCTGGTGTGTCCATCTTTTCCACAGAATAGAAGGGCCTTTCCTAAAAATAATAAATGGTATATATCTAAAGCCATCAACAAATATCATCTGCAATGGGGTTAAATTAGAAGCATTCACAATAAGATCAGGAGTGAAACAAGGATGCCCATTGTTACCTCTATTATTTAACATTGTACTAGAAACACTATCAGTAGCAATTAAAGAAGAAAAAGAAATTGAAGGTATTAAAATAGGCACTGAGGAGACTAAGCTATCACTCTTTGCAGATGATATGATGGTCTACTTAAAAAATCCTAGAGAATCAACTAAAAAGTTAACGGAAATAATCAACAACTTTAACAAAGTTGCAGGATACAAAATAAATGCACATAAATCATCAGCATTTCTATATATTTCCAAAACATCACAGCAGCAAGAGCTAGAAAGAGAAATTCCATTTAAAATCACCCTAGACAATATAAAACACTTAGGAATCTATCTGCCAAGACAAACACAGGAATTATATGAACACAACTATGAAACCCTTCCACATAATTAGAACTGGATCTAAACAACTGGAAAAACATTGATTACTCATGGGTAGGACAAGCTAACATAATAAAAATGACCATTCTACCCAAATTAATTTACCCATTTAGTGCCATACCTATCAAACTACCAAAAAACTTTACTGAATTAGAAAAAACTATAACAAAGTTCATTTGGAAGAACAAAAGACCAAGAATATCAAGGTAAATAATAAAAAAATATGAAGGAAGGTGGCCTAGCAGTATCAGATCTTAAACTGTACTATAATGTAGTAGTCATCAAAACAATATGGTACTGGAGGTTCCGGGTTAAGATGGCGGCAGAGTAAGAAGCAGCTCTTAAACTCTCCTGACCGAAACATACAAAACTCCTCAAGGGGACATAAAAACAAGTCCAGACGAACGGAGGAACCCCACAACAGGGCACAGCGTGGAAGGTACGTGGAATCGAGACATTTCCAAGCTAAAAAGGGCTCTCACTCACTCAATCGCGAGCTGAGCAACCGCCCCACCCCCAACCCCTCCACACTCACCTATAGCTCCGAACCCAGCTAAAAAGAAATAGGGCAAGTTTGGGGCACCCATCGAGTCATCAGCAGCTCCGGGACCTGTTCCTGACAGCAGCAAGACTTAGGACCCCATTAAGTCAAAAAAAGCACGCGAAATCTGAGCGCGCGCGCCGGAGCAGGACGCTGGGCGCGCAGAGTGCCAGCTGAGTAGAGGC
>NW_025387153.1:0-4474 GCF_016433145.1 Gracilinanus agilis
TCCCACCCTTCCTTACCCCGCCCCCCCCATCTTCCTCCCAGAACACCCACCCTCGAGACTGGGTAGGGGGGGAGGAACTATTGGAGGGAGAAAGCCACGGCATTTGTGCGCACTCTCGGATCACTTACGGAAGCACGCAGACACCGACACGCGCGCACTTACGCAAGTCGCGTTCTCCGCCTCTAGCAGGCCCTGCAAAACGTCGCGCCCCGAGGCGGCAATGAAGGGAAGTGGCCTGTTTGTGACACATGTTCCCCAACTATTGACTTTCTCCCCTTGGGGCTGCCATCTTGGATCTCCTCAACTTGCGCCCCCATCTCCATTCCTTTTCACAGTGGGATGTACTGGTGTGTCTTCATCAGGATAAGATAATTTTTTTTAAGCCCGTTCCTTTTTTCTTAAAATTTCCAAGGCATTTTCAATCCTACCCAAAATTATAATATAATTATTAATAGTTAAGAATTGCAGGATTCAAAAGTATATTTTACTATGTGAGTACATCTTCTCACTAAGGTAGATCACAGAATCTCAGTTTCATAAAGGGATCTCTTATAATCCAAATAGGAATCCCCTCTACAACATGCCCAATAAGTGGGCATTAGGGCTTTGCTGGAAGACATTAAGTGATGGGGTACTTCCTGAGGCAGCTTATTTCCATTTTTGAACATTTCTGGTAGGAAGTCTATTTCATGAGATCAAATCTACCTTTTTGTAACTTCCACTTATTACTCTTGGGTTTTTTGTTTTTGTTTTTGTTTTTTTGGCTTGGATCAAACACAACAATTCTAATCCCACTTCTACACAATAGATTTTTCAATTAGTTGGCCTGTTCCACTGTAAATTTTTGCAGCCAAAATAATCCATCATTGATGATCACCTTCTGGTAATGAGCTTCTTCTAATTCAGTTCAAGTGGTATTCAAATGGAAGATGGGCAGTTGGCCACCTGCGTTTACTTGTAATCTTTCCACTTTTATAGGTTTGACTAGAGCTTTGGGGGCAGGTAGGTGGCTCAGTGAATTGAGAGCCAGGCCTAGAGATGGGAGGTCCTAGGTTAGAATCAATACTGTGTATTGGTTCTAAGGCAGAAAATCGCTAAGGTTTTGGCAGTGGGGATTAAGTGACTTGCCTAGGGTTACACAGCTGGAAATTGTCAGAGGGCAGATTTCTCTCAATCTCTCAATTGGCTCTCAATCCACTGAACTACCCAGCTGCCCCCTGGAAGGTAAGGGTTAAAAAAATTTTTTTTGAAAGTCAATTAGAAATCACAGTCCTAGAGAAAAGTAAAGAGATTTCTCTATGATTCCATATATTATAAGTAGCAGAGCCAGTAAATACTTCCTGTGTCCTCTGAGTCCAAATCCAGTGCTCTTTCCACTATAACAAAGTGGTTTCCAAGACCAATAAAACACTGAAAACTTAGATGGGGGAATTATTATTATCAAACATAATGATGGTAATTCATTACAGAAGGCTGGCCACTGAGGCCAACAAAAAATTGGCACAGAAACTCATAAAGGCTATTAGCATAGTGCCTGGTACATAAGTGCTTCATAAATATTTTATCTGAGACATGAAGGGATTGCTATATGTTCATAGTAGTTGAAACACCAAGAGCTTTTGAAGTAATGAAGACAGTATTGATAACCTGTTTGTGTTCTCTGATACTTCAATGAAGTATGGATATAACCCTGGGTTCTCAAAGGCTCTGCCAGTAAATCTATGGCAAGTCCTAATTCAGGTTCTATAGTGTGGCTCTCTCCAAAGATAAGGAAAACTTCAGAGAGGGCATTCTGGGAGTCTGCTATGTGTAGGCTATATAGTGAGGTTGTCAATAAGAGTGTTAGATTTGGAATCAGGAGGAAATTGCAATCAAACCTCTTTTCTGACATTTCTTAGCTATATGACTGTAAGTAGGCAATTTTTAGCTTTAACTCAACAATAATATAAGTTCCTTAAGGACAGCAAATATTTTGTAAGTCTTAAGCATTTGAGAAATGCTTGTTGAATTAAAATAAACCTTTCAGAGCCTCAATTTCCTTATCTACAAAATGGGATAATATTCATAGTCATACCCATAAATAATCAATCAAAAAGAATTTGTTAAAGTTACTTTGGAGCTCAAATGTGGGAGGGGAAAATCTTAAATGCCTCCTATATGCTAGGCACTGTGCCATGAATTTTAAATTTATTATCTCATTTGATTCTTATAACAGCTCTGTGAGGTAGATGCTATTATGCTGTTGTTCAGTTGCTTCAATCATGCTGGGCTCTTCATGACCTCATTTAAGGGTTTGGGGGTAAAGATATTGGAGTGCTTTGCCATTTCCTTCTTGTAATATAGGATTTTAACCTTGCCATGTTGGTTTAGGGCAAACCTGTCAGTTGCCCTGTCTGGAATGTTGAAGGTGGCATGAGCCACAGGACAGACTTCAACTGTCAGAGAGACCAAGAGTATAAAAAGCTCTGGAGACCCAGGGCTGGGTTCTGTTTTTCCCTGACTTCATCCTGATCACTCACTTACCCCTTCCCCCCCCGACCCTCTGCCCCTAGGCCTAGCTACCCACGTTCTCACTCCCACCACCTGGTCTTTTTATACTCTTCGTCCCTCTGGCAGTTGAAGTCTGTCCTGTGGCTCATGCTACCTTCAACATTCCATACAGGGCAACTGACAGGTTTGCCCTAAGCCAACATGGCAAGGTTAAAATCCTATATTACATTCTCCAGCTCATTTTACACATGAGGAAACTGAGGCAAACAGGATTGAGTGACTTGCTGGGGTCAAATGGCCAGTAAGTGTCTGAGACCACATTTGCAATCAGGTCTTGCTGATAGTCACCTGGCCTTCAAAGTCATCCTTTCACCTAAATGAGGTAACCTTAGAATGAGGTAGTTTCTTAAGCTTGGATATGATTGCTTCCAAGGTGAATGACAATGGTGTTTAAGGAAGATTAGTCTGAAAGTAGCCTCAGTTTTTTTTTTTTTTAAACCCTTGTACTTCGGTGTATTGTCTCATAGGTGGAAGATTGGTAAGGGTGGGCAATGGGGGTCAAGTGACTTGCCCAGGGTCACACAGCTGGGAAGTGGCTGAGGCCGGGTTTGAACCTAGGACCTCCTGTCTCTAGGCCTGACTCTCACTCCACTGAGCTACCCAGCTGCCCCCTGTGGCCTCAGTTTTTAAAGCTCCTTTCTCTTCAGTGGTCAAGAATACAAAACACTTATTTATTGTATTCAGAAATCAACTTTCTCCCTCCTTCCTAGCTCTGAGAGAAATAAGGCTTCATCTTTGGGTGAAGTTTATATCCTTTCATATCTATTATCTTATTTGATCTAGACAACCATCCTTAGAAATTCTATCTGCCTCATTTAAAAGTAAAGAAACAAAGGCTGATAAAGAGACAGTGGGTCCAGCTGATAAGTAGCCAAGGTGGAATGCTAACTCAAATCTCTAACTCCTATCCTTGGCACCATATTGCATCTCAATGAGACTATTAAGTGAGTTAGGAGCAGAAGGATCTTGTATTATCTAAACTGGTGTCTCCCCTTTTCACCCAGCACAGAGATTTGCACTTTTGAGTCACTTAATAAATGTAAATTGAACTGAAATGGGTTGCCTGAGGTCAGAGAGGGTTGAGGTCTCTGAGACCCAGATGAAAGCAAAAAATTTAGGTAGAAGATTCCCTTTCTTTTTACCTTAAGAACAATTATTTGCAAATGGAGTCCCACCTTCAGTTCATTGGAGCAATTGAAGAGGTGGAAGCTGTGATTGAAAACTCAAATATATTGAAAATGACTATAATTGGGGGAAATCTAGAGCATTGTTATTAGATACTAGGTGTTTTTCCAATGTCCCACAAAGGTTTCCTACATTTGCCTGAGAAATGTGACATGTATCTACTAAAAGGAAGTGTTAATGATGATAATAAACAGTCAAGTGTAATGGAAAGAATATTTCCCTTTTCCTAACTTCTCTGTTACTTTTGAGGGTACCACCATCATCCCAGTCACCAAGGCTTAAAAACCTAAGGGTCATCCTCCACTCCTCACTTTTTCACACTCCATATCCTATCTGTTGCCAAGGCCTGTCAATTTTATCACTGTAGCATCTTTCACACAGATTCCATGTTCTCTCCTCTGATCTCTCAGCTCACATTTGGACTCTTGCAACAGCTTGCTGGTTGGTCTGCCTGCCACAAGTCTCCCTGAACTCTGATCCATCTTCCATTCTGTTCAGATGACACTGACCTTCCTAAAATACAGGTCTGACCATGTCATTTCCTTATGAAATAAACTCCAGAGGCATCAAATCATCGCCAGGAACAACAAAAAAAAAATCCTATTTGGCATTCAAAGCCCTTCCCCCAAGTTTTTGCATCTTATATCCTGCCTGCTTGCCAGCCTCTTTACACCCCCTGACCCCCACTCCCCATACTCTACTATCCACTGACTTCTTAATATTCTCAAGCAAACACTTC
>NW_025387154.1:0-7515 GCF_016433145.1 Gracilinanus agilis
TAGGCAATTTTCAGGTAAAGAAATCAAAAGTATCAATAAGCACATGAAAAAGTGTTCTAAATCTCTCATAATTAGTGAAATGCAAATTAAAACAACTGAAGTATCACCTCACACCTAGCAGATTGGCTAAAATGAAAGAAGGGGAGAGTAATGAATGCTGGAGGGGATGTGGCAAAATTGGGACATTAATGCATTGCTGGTGGAATTGTGAACTGATCTAACCATTCCGGCTGGCAATTTGGAACTATGCTCAAAGGGCTATAAAAGAATGCCTGCCCTTTGATCCATCCATACCATTGTTGGGTTTGTACCCCAAAGAGATTATAAATAAACAGACTTGTACGAAAATATTTATAGCTATGCTTTTTGTGGTGGCAAAGAACTGGAAAAGGAGGGTATGTCCTTCAACTGGGGAATGACTGAACAAATTGTGGTATATGTTGGTGATGTAATACTATTGTGCTAAAAGGAATAATAAACTAGAGGAATTCCAGGTGAACTGGAAAGACCTTCAGGAATTGATGCAGACCGAAAGGAGCAGAGCCAGAAGACTGTACACAGAGACTGATATACTGTAGTAAAATCGAATGCAATGTTCTTCTGTACCAGCAGAAACCTGGTACAGAACACAGGACAGCTCTGACGGATTTATGGTAAAGAATGCTACCCACATTCAAAGGAAGGACTGTAGGAGAGGAAACATATAAGATAAAGTAATGCTTGAATGCATGGTCTGTGGAGGACATGATTGAGGATGTGGACTCGAAACTACCACACCAATGCAACTAACAACAATTTGGAAATGGGTCTTGATCAGGGACACATGTTAAAAGCAGTGCTAATGTGCATCGGCCATGGGTGGATGGGGGTGCGGGGGGTGAAGGGGAAAGTAGGAGCATGAATCATGTAACCATGTTAAAAACAAATATTAATAAATGTTTTTAAAAAAAGTACAGCTGTAGCTATGAGACTGGCCTTGCCAAAAATCTCAAACTTACAGGTATGTGTTTTCTGGCTGCTTGTCCTCAGTGGACCTCTTTTGTCCTAAGTATCTCTATACAGTACTTTTTATATGATAACTTTAAAAATTTTTTGCTGAATTTGTTAATTCATGAATAATTTTAAAGGCGAAATCTCCACAAAAAGTGCTGAATTAATAGATTTTGAGAATAGGAGTGGTGATATTAATTTATGATATCATGAAAGTAGTATTTAAAATAAAAGGCATATTAGTTTGGACATCATGAAGATTTGAACTGATATTAAAGATTTTTTAAATTTCTTAGAATTTCTACTATACTCAAGATTTCTCACTAAAGTTCAAAACACAGACTTCATCTTCATGTAGAGGTCACTATGTTCTTGAAGTCTAACACAGCAATACATAAGCTGTGGCAAGTCTTATGAAATGAAAAAAGTTCAAAAATGGACATAAAGATGAACTATATTTTTAATATCTCCAAATACTTTGGTTACATTTTATTTTTTTCAATTAACAAAATTCACTATTCTAGCCACAACTTTAAGTTAAATTAAAAGAAAAATTAAAATGTTTATAATAAATATGCATTATCAAGTAAAATAAATTCCCACATTAGTATATATAGGTCTCATTCTTCAATTAGTCTATCAAATCTTTCTCAGGAGGTAGATAGCATAGATTATCATTTCTTCCATACAATCACAATTGGTCACTGCATTGATCAGAGTTCTCAAACCTTACAAAGTTTGCCTTTACAATGTTGTTATTATTTTATAAAAATTTCCCCTAGTTTTGCTCACTTCATTCGTCATACATTCACATGTCTTTCTAAGTTTCTCTTTAATGGCCTCTTTCATCATTTTTATAGTATACACTGTAGTGTAGTAGTATTCCTTTATATTCAGAGACCATGATATTTTCCAATTGACGCACATCCCTTAGTTTCCAAGTCTTTGCTAGATACAGAACTTCTACAAATATTTTTGTACAGATAGGTTCCTTTTCTTTCGTTCATCTCTTTGGGGAATACTAAAAAATGCATTCATTTATATTTATAAAGGTTTCTTGTAGGGTCTACAGGGTTATAAGCATCTCAGACAACAATTCTGGGGAATTTTTTTTAAGTCAAATAGGAATCGTAACCTTCATTAGTGAAATGATTATTCAAACCAATTAAATCGGAGAAAACTGAACTACTGAAGCACACGCAAGATATCATCCAATAAATGAATTTTTAAAAAGGAATAAGTCCCTTATTCATTGGGAATTAAAAGAAAATAGTTATCGCAGGATTTGCACTGGTACCTGTGAAATATTTAAAGACCTAGAACAATGTCTTCATTGTGGAAGGAAGAACTAGATATATACAGTATGAGAATATGAGGATGGGTTCTTATTTGTACTATTGAGGGAAGTACTCAAAGAAGATTTTTTTTATTAGACATTTATTAATATTCATTTTTAATCTGTTTACATACTTTATGCCCCTACTTTCCCCTTCATCCCCCGCTCTCCCCCCACCCATGGCCAATGCACATTTCCACTGGTTGTAACAAGTGTCCTTGTTCAGGGTCTATTTCCCATTCATGTCTGCCTCAGTCCATGCATTCAAGCAATTGTTTATCTTATATGTTTCCTCTCCTGCAGTTCTTCCTCTGAATGTGGGTAGCATCTTTACCATAAATCCCTCAGAGCTGTCTTGTGTCATTGCAGTGCTGCTGGTGCAGGAGCCCATTACATTTGATTTTACCATAGTATATCAGTCTCTGTGCATAATGTTCTTCTGGCTCTGCTCCTTTCACTCTGCATCAGTTCCTGGAGGTCTCTCCAGTTCACCTGGAACTCCTCCAGATTATTATTCCTTTTAGCACAATAGTATTCCATCACCCACATATACCACAATTTGTTCAGCCATTCCCCAATTGAAGGGCATACCCTCATTTTCCAGTTTTTTTGCCACCACAAAAAGCACAGCTATAAATATTTTCATACAAGTCTGTTTATTCATGATCTCTTTGGGGTACAAACCAAACAAAGGTATGGCTGGATCAAAGGGCAGGCATTTTTTATAGCCCTTTGAGCATAGTTCCAAATTGCCACTCAGAATGGTTGGATCAGTTCACAACTCCACCAGCAATGCATCAATGTCCCAATTTTGCCACATCCCTTCCAGCATTCATTACTCTCCCCTTCTTTCATTTTAGCCAATCTTCTAGGTGTGAGGTGATACCTCAGAGTTTTTTTAATTTGCATTTCTCTAATCATTAGAGATTTGGAACACTTTCTCATGTGCTTATTGATACTTTTGATTTCTTTACCTGAAAATTGCCTATTCATGTCTCTTGCCCATTTATCAATTGGGGAATGCCTTGATTTTTTACACAATTGATTTAACTCCTTGTATATTTGAGTGATTAGACCTCTGTCAGAGTTTTATGTTATAAAGATTTTTTTCCCAATTTGTTGTTTCCCTTCTGATTTTGACTACATTGTTTTTGTTTGTACAAAAGCTTTTTAGCTTAATATAATCAAAACCATTAAATTTACATTTTGTAATTTTCTCTAATTCTTGCTTGGTTTTAAAATCTTTCTTTCCCAGAGATCTGACAAGTATACTATTCTGTGTTCACTTAATTTATTTATAGTTTCCCTCTTTATATTCAAGTCATTCACCCATTCTGAATTTATCTTGGTGTAGGGTGTGAGATGTTGATCTAAACCTAATCTCTCCCATATTGTTTTCCAAATTTCCCAGAAGTTTTTGTCAAATAGTGGATTTTTGTCCCAAAAGTTGGGCTCTTTGTGTTTATCATACACTGTCTTGCTGACATCATTAACCCCAAGTCTATTCCCCTGATCCTCCCTTCTATCTCTTAGCCAGTACCATATTGATTTAATGACTGTTGCTTTATAGTATAGTTTGATATCTGGTACTGCTAGGCCCCCTTCCTTCACATTTTTTTCATTATTTCCTTTGATATTCTTGATCTTTTGTTATTCCAAATGAAATTTGTTATAGTTTTTCCTAATTTGGTAAAGAAGTTTTTTGGTAATTTGATAGGTATGGCGCTAAATAGGTAAATTAATTTGGGCAGGATGTTCGTTTTTATTATGTTAGCTCGTCCTACCCATGAACAGTTAATGGCTTTCCAATTGTTGAGGTCCAGTTTTATTTGTTTGGAAAGTGTTTTGTAGTTGTTTTCGTATAATAGCTGTGTCTGTTTTGGTATATAGATTCCTAAGAATTTCATATTGTCTAGGGTGGTTTTAAATGGTGTTTCTCTTTCTACCTCTTGCTGTACTAATGTGTTGGAAATGTATAGAAATGCTGATGATTTATGTGCATTTATTTTGTATCCTGCAACTTTGCTAATGTTGTTGATTATGTCTACAAGCTTCTTAGTTGATTCTCTAGGATTTTTTAAGTATACCATCATATCATCTGCAAAGAGTGACAGCTTAGTCTCTTCATTGCCTATTTTGATACCTTCAATTTCTTTTTCTTCTCTAATTGCTATTGCTAGTGTTTCTAGTACTATGTTGAATAATAGAGGTGATAATGGGCATCCTTGTTTCACTCCTGATCTTATTGGGAAGGCTTCTAATTTATCCCCATTGCATATGATGTTTGTTGATGGTTTTAGGTATATACTGTTTATTATTTTTAGGAAGGGTCCTTCTATTCCTATACTTTTCAATGTTTTCAATAGGAATGGATGCTGTATTTTTTCAAAGGCTTTTTCAGCATCTATTGATATAATCATGTGATTTTTGTTTGTTAGACTGTTAATATGGTCAATTATGTGGATGGTTTTCCTAATGTTGAACCATCCTTGCATTCCTGGTACAAATCCCACCTGATCATTGTGGATGACCTTCTTAATTACTTGCTGGAGTCTCTTTGATAATATTCTATTTAAGATTTTTGAATCTATGTTCATTAGGGAGATTGGTCTATAGTTTTCTTTCTCTGTTTTTGGTCTACCTGGCTTTGGAATCGGTACCATATTTGTGTCATAAAAGGAATTTGGTAGGACTCCTTCTTTGCTTATCATATCAAATAATTTGTATAGTATTGGGATTAGTTGCTCTTTGAAGGTCTGATAGAATTCACTTGTGAATCCATCAGGTCCTGGTGATTTTTTCTTAGGGAGTTCTTTAATGGCTTGTTCAATTTCTATTTCTGATATGGCATCATTTAGGTATTCTATTTCTTCTGCTGTTAATCTAGGCAATTTCTATTTTTGTAGATATTCATCCATATCTCCAAAATTGTTATATTTATTGCCATATAACTGGGTGAAATAGCTTTTAATGATTGCCTTAATTTCCCCTTCATTAGAGGTGAGGTCTCCCTTTTCAACTTTAATACTTTCAATTTGGTTTTCTTCTTTCCTTTTTTTATTAGATTGACTAGTACTTTGTCTATTTTATCTGTTTTTTCAAAGTACCAGCTTCTAGTCTTATTTATTAATTCAATAGTTCTTTTACTTTTGATTTTATTAATTTCTCCCTTAATTTTTAGTATTTCTAATTTAGTTTTCATCTGGGGGTTTTTTATTTGCTCACTTTCTAATTTTTTGAGTTGCATGCCCAATTCATTAATCTCTGCCCTCCTTAATTTGTTAATATATGCACTCAGGGATATAAATTTCCCCCTGAGTACTGCCTTGCCTGCATCCCACAGAGTTTGTTAGGATGTCTCATCATTGTCATTCTCTTCAATGAAATTGTTGATTTTTTCTATGATTTCTTCTTTGACAAATTGGTTTTGGAGAATCATATTGTTTAATTTCCAATTGGTTTTTAATTTGCCTGTCCAGGTGCCCTTACTAATTATTATTTTTATTGCATTATGATCTGAGAAGGTTACATTTATTATATCTGCTCTTTTGCATTTGTTTGCCATGATTCTACGCCCTATAACATGGTCAATCTTTGTGAATGTGCCATGTGCAGCTGAAAAGAAGGTGTATTCCTTTTTGTCCCTATTTATTTTTCTCCACATATCAATTAAATCTAATTTTTCTAGGTCTTCATTCATCTCTCTTACCTGTTTTTTATTTATTTTTTGATTTGATTTATCTAGATCTGAAAGAGAAATATTTAGATCTCCCACTATTATGGTTTTACTATCTATTTCCTTCTTGAGCTCTGCCAGTTTCTCCTTTATGAATTTGGATGCTATACCACTTGGTGCATATATATTGAGCAGTGTTATTTCCTCATTGTTTATACTGCCTTTAATCAGGATGTAATGACCTTCCCTGTCTTTTTTAATCATATCTATTTTTACTTTGGCTTTGTCAGAGATCACGATAGCCACTCCTGCCTTCTTTTTCTCATTTGATGCCCAATAGATTTTGCTCATACCCTTAACCTTAAACTTGTGTATGTCTACACACCTCATATGTGTTTCTTGTAGACAACCTATGGTAGGATTTTGGTTTCTGATCCACTCTGCTATTTGCTTCCATTTTATGAGTGAGTTCATCCCATTCACATTCAGAGTTACAATTGTTATTTGTGTATTCACTGACATTTTTGTATCCTCCCCTAGACCCACTGCTTCTTATTACACTATTTTCTTTTACACCAGTGGTTTGCTTTGAGCCAGTATCCCTTTTCCCCTCCCTTGATTGACTTCCCTTTCTGCCCCCTCCCTTGTTGTTCCCCTCTTTTTTTTAAAGACCAAATGGATTCCCTCCCCCTTCTTCTCCCTTCCCTTTTTTGGCCTCCCCACTCCCCTGTTCCCTTTGGTTTATCCCTTCTGACTTTCTCAGTAGGGTTAGATAGAGTTTTTTTATCCGGATGGATAATGAAGCTAGTCTTCCTTCTCCGGGTTGATTACACTGAGAGTAAGGTTTGATTATGCTCTCTTCCTCTCCTTCTTATGATATTATTCAACCCCTCCCCTTCCCATGCCCTCTTTGTGTGTAATAGAATATCTTATTTTTCTTATTTACTCGGATTTTTCTTGGTGTCCCCTACTATCCCCCCCTCTTTTCCACCCCCCATGTCTTCTTGGACCATTTAGTATCCTGTCCTCTCCCTATGAATTATTCTTCTGGTTGCTATAATAGTGAATATTATAATAGTGTATAGAGTTCACCACAGAGAATTATACATAGCATTTCTCCACATAGGAATACAGATAATTAGATCTTATTTATGCCCTTAAAGAGTCAAGCTTAAAAGACTATGAGTTTTCTTTCTTTTCCCTCTGTTTCTTATTTACCTTTTCATCTTTCTCTTGATATTTGTGGTTGAGTGTCAAACTTTCCATTTAGTCCTGGTCTCTTTTGTGCAAAAACTTGGAATTCTTCAATTTTGTTGAATGCCCATACTTTCCCCTGGAAGTATATAGTCAGTTTCGATGGGTAGTTGATTCGTGGCTGAAGGCCCAGCTCTCTTGCCTTTCTGAATATTGTATTCCAAGCCTTGCGTTCTTTTAGTGTTGAGGCTGCCAGATCCTGTGTGATCCTTATTGGTGCTCCTTGATATTTGAATTGTCTCTTTCTGGCTTCTTGTAA